>NW_010303589.1:23297-42115 GCF_000700745.2 Antrostomus carolinensis
GGTCAGCAGCATGCAGAAATATCGTATTGGCCCCATCAGGATCCAAGACACCCTCAGACTGATCCTTTCAAAAAGAGCTGAGGACTCTCTAGGAGGCTCATGGTCCTTTAATCTAATCACTCCAATCACCTGGCCCTAAAGCTCACTCCTACTGCAAAGTGCCTTCTTCGATTCATGATTGCTTTGAAGCAAGGGGAACTATTTGCAGATGAGGTACTAATTTTGTATGAGCAACTACAGCACAACCTGTGGCTCAGCTCTGAGATATCCTGAGCACCCACAGCTTCCATTAGCTTCCTCTGAAGCTCAGCCTTCAAAAGCAGAGCTGGCATGCCCTCAGGGCCTGATTTTTCCCTAACCCTAGAAGCACTGAAAGCTAAAGCATAAGGGTTATTAAAGGAGTGTGTAGAAACACGCTAGATTGTATAGTGTACATTAAATTAATACTAAATGTGTATCTATCTAGTGCTCCCTGCAGCTAGTCTGCCAGCAAGACACCAACAGGACAGCTCTACAACTGGAAAAGCAGATGGGCTGTGATATTTTCATTATGAAGAACCAGACAAGGCCTTACTGCTCACAGGCCCATGAACATATGCTTCCCCAGGACTGATGTTTTAGGAGCTAAAATAGGCAATGTAACGGATAACCTGTGAAGGTGTTCTAGTCTAAAAAAGAGGATCTTTGAACACTGGGATTTTTCCATCACTGGTCACATAAACACTGCTGCAATAAGGAACACAAGTTTTGTTAAATCCGAATCTACACCTTTCCTGTGATGCCTGGATTTAACTTCCAGGAAGCCTGCACTTTACAAGAACATCATTTTTTCCCAGGTTTCTTTGTCCCTATTTCCCAGGCCTTTGTTTTTGATACAGACGAGAGAAAGCAGTCCATAAAGTGTTTTAGAAACAGTATGTGCTATGGATCTAGGGTGAGACATATCTTATTAATATCATATATCAACTGAGCCGTCACTTCTACCTCTGCACCTCCACAGGCTTTTGCAAATATTGTGGCCATCATCCTATCTTCATTTCTGAAAACTATGGTGCTTTAAGATCTGGCCATCCCTTCTTGCTATCAGCTTAATTAAAAGCTTCATTAAATGAACTGTTTCACTTTGTACTGAAACAAATTAGGAATACTTACATGATCAGTCAGCTGAGCAGCAGATAATGAACAGCTAAGAGACAGAAACAACCTAAATCAGTACAGCTGTTTAAAAGGCACGGGCATGACTGTCTTTCAAAAGTTGCTATATTCTTTTGAAACAGATAAATATGCAAATAGATATGCCCCTCCCACACCTAGATTTCCTAATTACCATTGTGTGGTCTTCTGCAGCCATATGGGATCCAGGATAGACCTGAAGGCAGAAAACAGAGTCTCTCCTTACTGCACCCACTTCTCAGCTGATCTCACCCCTCGGGTGTTGGTGGCAGCACCAATCCAGCTCCCTTTTTATCTGAACTCCCTCCAGCAAATTCCTCTTGACAAACACTGCAAATGCATTTTTGTCTACAAACAGCTGTGAGGCTTTTTTATTGTTGCCCATAAAGCGACTGCATTTGCAAAAAAAAAAAAAACTTAGACAAAGAAATATCAGAGAGGAAGTCCTAGCAATTTCATGAATGCTCATGTAAATATGCTTTGGCATAAGTGTCTGCACAACTGACTCGTTCAAGTCCCCCCTTGTTTAGTGAACACTTCTGCCGTTCACTCAAGACTGTTGACAGACTTACATGTGACTTGTCTACACTACACCACTGGCCACCAACAGACGATGGCCAGGCAAAACTGCACTGAATTATTCTCAAGCAACTCTAAAACTGGAATTTGTCTGCTTTAAAGTATACATGTACACTTACTTTGAATAACAAACAAATTTATCAAGACTCAAATCCTTGTGTGAAAACACAAACAGAGCTGTATTTGCTGAAAGTAGTTGATTTAGATAAGGGATGCAGAACCACAAAGAAACTACCTCTTCGGCACAAGCCACTGATTCATGGACATAGTGGCCTAAGCAATACATTAGATTTCCTGAAAGGGTCATCTTGCCCCAACTACCAAAGCAGGCAACAGAAGCTGACAACACACATGAGAACGGATTTTCTGTATGTAGGTACAGATGCATGTGATAATCTTCAACACAAATCCACTCCAGAGATGCAGGTGAAGAGGAAAGAATCTGAAACAAACTCCTACTTATTTCTAATCCAGGAAATCAGACTAAAATTCCTCAATGGGGTCTGGCTTTTCTATTTGTTTTGTTTTGTTTTACAGAGGAAGAAAATCCATGCTCCCAGGATGAGGAGATGCTGTATGCCAAGTGTCAGCATGGATCACATTTTTACAGCCAGCTTCTAAACCCATGAATAAAGAAAAGGGCTTAGCAGAAATACTGACAGAAGTTTAACCACAGTGGGCCAAAGTTAGCCTTGTGTAGGTGCAAGCAACTCCACCGATGCTAATGGACTTACACCAAGGCTAGAGTTGGCCCAATGCCTCCAGCTGGCACAGCTAAAATGTACAGGCATGATACAGAAAGACCTGCATCTGGAGGGACTGGATGTTTCCCCCTGAACCCGTTGGGATCTGTGTTCATCAGAATGGATTGCACCAGTTCCTTCATAAATGAGCACCTGCAGATTCACCCATGATCAGCTCTAAAGAAACTCGATGCCAGCTTTTCATGGGGCAGTGATCATGGATTGCAGTGCTCCTAGTAAGCTGTAAAGTTTGAGGGATGATAATGTCCCCCTCACTGGCAGAAACCTCTGTCCGGCCTCCTTCTGCACACAGCACTGTGCTTTGTTGCTTTTTATTTAAGAGAAAGACCACACAGGGATTTTGACATCCCATAAATGGAAAGCTGTAGCTGGTTTCTAAATGTGATGAATCTAATCCTGAGGGCCTTAGCTTCAGCAGGGAACAAACGATCAAGCTCAGGGAAAACAATGGTGCATTATCAAATTAATTTCACAGCGCAGATCACGTGAGATTCCCCAGAGCCCCTCCAATGCCAAAACACAATCCGATTGTGTAGATCAGCAGCACAACTGCTGTCATCAAGGGTAAATTAACTGGCCAGACTCATTCCCTGGTGTAACCTCACTTGAATCACTGAGTAGGTCACTGGGATCCTGCTATAGACAATTTTAATGTGGAATTTGACCAGCTTCAGGTTTTGCCAGTAAGAGGAATTTCCAATTTATGTCTAGATTAGTCGATTCAGTAACACTGCATAAAATCCTGTTCCGGTAAGGAGCTCCACATAGGCCTAAATTCTGTCCATATGAAGTCCCACCGCTTTGAAGTAAATCGTGCTTGCTCCAATTTCATTAATGGAATGACAGTGGGTCACAGCAGGCGACCTCTGAATCCCACACAGAGAAGCGTAAATACCCACACGCAGCCTGACATAGACTCACAGGCTGCATCTGTATCATCATCGAATGGAGAGTGATTTAGGCTACGGTCCTGCAAACAATTCTACATGGGCACATGTAGAAATGTATCTTTTGAAACATTTGTTGAAAAGCTGTCCTGAGCAAAGCAGCTTTATCTTAGCAAACACTGAGTATCTTAAGTGAAATAGTTCAGTGCAGCACAAGATCTTGCAACACTGTGGAAACCAACATGACAGGTATGTCAGGAATTTAACTAAAGACATTCAGAGTTAGATGTATGGTCTGCTACCATGAGCTGAAAGATGAAAACTTTCTGACTGCAACTTCTGTAGCTTCATTACAGCCTAAGTCGCTGTAGATGAGACAGAGACAGAGCAAGAGCTCCACAAGCAACTTGCAGCCCGAGTTCTGCATTTCACATGCATTTAATTTGTTGGCACGTTCTAACAGAAGGTGATGCCGATTCACAGTTCAAAAAAATCGGTGATACAGAAGAGAACAGTGATATCATACATGACATAAGAGATGTAGATCAAGAAGTTTAATAATGCAAAGGGCAAGATCATGTACTTTAAAAACAGCAAGAATATTGTGGATTATCCCTGGATAGAAAGAGGAAGATAAAAGATCAGGGTTTATAACTGCATTCACGAGCACCTGAGCCATTAACGGGGCAGAGCTGCTAAAAAGACAAACAAAACCACATAATTGTATGAAAACATATTTTTCTAGCAGAGGTGGGAGAGCATTAATGGAGCTGTACAGTACAGTTCTACCCTGTATGCAGAGAAGAGGAATTCAAACTTGAGTAGGTCCAGAGAAAAGCTACTCATGCTATCAGACACTTTATGAATCTCATGAGCTTAGACTGTTTAGCCTAGTGAAACAAAAGCTGAGAGGGGAGATGATTACTGACTATAAATATATCAGGTATAAAAGAGCTATTTAGGCTAAAATAAAGTGTTCATAAAAGAAAATAAATGATCTAGGCTATCTCTGAACACAATTAGCATAGACCTTAGAACATATTTCTGACTATCAAAGGACTGAGTTTCTTCAACAGTTTTCCAGTGAGAATAGTGGAGACAAGACACTGACATGCTTTAAAAGGGCAATGGAGCTGGGGAAGTGTCTACAGCACAGGCCTTATGAGGAGCAGCTGAGGGAACTGGGGTTGTTTAGCCTGGAGAAAAGATGGCTCAGGGGAGACCTTCTCGCTCTCTACAACTACCTGAAAGGAGGGCGTAGAGAGATGGGGGTCGGTCTGTTCAACCAAGGAACAAGTGACAGGACAAGAGGGAATGGCCTCAAGTTGCGCCAAGGGCAGTTTAGATTGGATCTGAGGAAGAATTTCTTTGCTGAAAGGGTTCTCAGGCATTGGAAGGGGTTGCCCAGGGCAGTGGTGGAGTCCCCATCCCTGGAGGGATTGGAGAGTCATGTAGACATAGTGCTGAGGGACATGGGTTAGTCAGGGAGTTGTCAGTGTGAGGTTAATGACTTGACTCCATGATCTTAAAGGTCTTTTCCAATCTGGGCAATTCTGTGATTCTGTATTAAGGACTGCACAACATACCACCTATCAGGAGCAGGGAGCAGAGTCAATAGTCATCCCAGTCCTGCATCTCTGTGGGGTGCTTGAGATTCCACAGCCCTGGTGAGGAACCAGGGTCCCACTGTGTTTGGCACTACACACGGGTGTATCACACAATGATGAACTCTTACTGTGCTGTAGTTTTTCTGTGTCACGTCTTACCTGATAAATTCTAAAGGCATCTTACTTAAAAATTAATAAAACAATCCAGCCAAAATTTACATCAAGACTAAAAGATCTGAGAAGAGAAGGACTGGAGAGGAGTAGCAGCTGAGGCAGAAAAGACTTCAAAAACAGGAGTGTTAATACGAGGCAGATAAAAACCTCCAACAGCTACAATCTAAGCAATAGCTATGCCAAGACAATAAAAAGACCAACAGTAAACCTTGTGGTAGCGTGTTACCACTTGTCAGATGAACATAAAAATTGACTTTGTGAGTGCTCGGAGCCCACTCAAATGAGAAGTGAAGCACATCAATTTAAATAAAACAACCTCCAGAAGATTTTGGAGATGAGCAGCTGGAGTGATAGCATCTTAGTCCAGCTCAACTCCAACTACAACACCACATTTGATGGTGGCCTCCACTGCGCAGAGAATCAGACACTAAAGAGGAACTCATTATGCTGTGGTCCTGCAATGTAAGTTTTCACACTGGCATACTGCAGGCAGCTGCAGCAATAAGCCTTCCCTGATACTTATAAATTCTATACGGTATACGTATTTGGGGGTGTAATGAATAATTTGCATGACATATTTAGAAAGCTCTAATTAATTTAGTGATAGATGCTCTAAAACTACTGAGTGAAGTTAAGATTTTTTTTAAATTGTTAAATTACTTTTGTGAATTAACAGGAGCAGGGCTGAGTAATCACCACTTCATGTTCATGTATAGTTCATTCAGTTCAATTAAGTTCTGCTGTATAATGAGGAGGATAAAATAGCCAGAGAAAATGCTATTGCAAGAATCTGGGTGACAACTAATACAGTTTACAAAAGACTAAGAAAAATGGTAGATTTTCTTTGAACCTTTTAAAGAAAATAAGTCTGAGATTTATTAAGGAGACAAGATATTATGTACTATCACTGCTAGAATTATCTCACACTCAGAGCAATGAAGTATTTTGTGAACCATCCTTAGGAGACATTCCACCCTGTCCAGCAATACGGTCACATCTGGAGTGGAAAATAGTACCTGTTTAACAGCATAACATACAGATGCACAAATATTTTAGGAGAGAAGGTAAGGAATACTATAACCAATCAAAATGCTATAGAGAATTACATACAGACACAAATATGGGATATACTGAACATTCCTTGTACAGGGAACACCTGCAACTCTTCCTCCTGGAGAGGAGGCTAAATATTGCTTGTATCTTTTTGGGGTTTTATCTTATTACCTACCACTATGATAGGAGAGAACCAGTGAAAAAAAAAATAATACCATTGGTATCAAGGATTAAAAGGGATCAATTGAATTTTTAGGGCTAAAACTAGATATTATTTTTTGCTGTGCCTTGAAGGCTAGTTGGTGAGCTTACTTGTTACAAATCTGAGGAGGGTAATTTAGAAGAGAGGAGGTAGTTGACAGGCCAAACTCATCAGTCCTAATTCTTTGTATGCAGAAATTTCTCCACAGACCCTGTCTCTTAGTGTAATCAATCAATATATTATTTTTGTTATTTTCCACGCACACACATCCCCCAGCTGTAGCCCCCTTGTTCCCCTTGGTGACGTTGCTCAGTGCCTACTCACGCACAAGCCCAACACACCTTCCTCTGGAGATTTATTCTCCTCTGTAACTCACTATGGCAGCAAGAATATAAATTGCTCCAATTTGCAATCTGTCCAAGACTCAGGGGCTCAAAAGCAAAGAGCACTGAGGTATGAAATGGATGGATACTGACCATGATAAGACAGTTAGGATATCAGAATTACTTCTTACCTTAAAGATAATGACTCCAGGAACATCCTACCCTTTGGCAAAGGAACTCAGCACATGAATCATGATTATCACCCTCAATTCTGCATTGAAGATCTGGTCATATCTGACTCTTCTCAACTTGTGAGAACCCAGACAGTCACGCCCCACGTTGAGACCTGCAGAATGGCTGTCACACCCTCTAAACCATGACATAACAAGCAATGCTGTTCCCCGCCAGCAGCAGAGGTACTGTTACCATGAATTCCTAGCACCAGCCTTTCTCTGTACACATGCTGACAGATGCAACTACTTGTTGATCTATCAGCAAGCTCTTCACCTTCAAGAAGTCCACATGAAAAAGACAAAACCTTTTACACATCCATCTTTCTCAATTTGCCAGGAACACCAAGAGGAAGAGTGCAAGCAATGGTAACTGACTGGAGAGCAGACGAACCCTGCAACGTTGTGCTGTGCAGGCAGCACAGCCAGTTCCTGCAGCAGACACTCATTTGATCAAAAGTGGTTCTGCTGGCAATTTACTTTTCTTGATCCCACAGAAAAATAGTTTTAGTCTCTGTTTTCAACTTGACTTCTACTTGCTGCCCTCAGGAAAATCAAGGCCAGATAAATTATTTTCAAAGACAAGACAGTTTCTTTTTTTCAGATTCAGAAAATGATTTTGTCTTGATGAATAATACAGGCTTTATTCGTTTAACTTAACTCAGAGCTACAAAGCACCTCTGCTCTCTCCAGGTAACCAAGGACACATGCATTTTTAACACACTTGTCTCAAAATGAGTTTGCAGGGCAGACAGTCAAAAAATCCATCCTGTAACTTGGATAATGAGATATGGAGCTATTCAAAATCACTCAACATGCAGCTCCGTGCTGTCACTTCTGCAGATTCACTTTATTAAGGAGGGCTGTATTGGAAAGCATTTCTCTTTTGGGGAAAAAAAAAAAAAAAAAGTTATGCAAAACCAGTATTTTTAGATGCATCATGTACTTCCAGAGCTCTGCAGAAACCTGAGACTTCTCCAGAAAGTACAGAGAAACATTACTGGTTACTCCACAACATCAAAACATAGATAATTTAACCAGAGAAAGTTACAGTCTCCTCTGAGTTTGCTGGATCTAACATCAATATTGTCTTGACATGACCCTTTCTCTCTTATTTCTAATTCCCTCCTTGCACCCACACACCAAATTTCTCCTCTCCACACTCCAACCACGTGTGCTTTTGACATCACATCCCAGCGTGTTTCTACATCACTCAACATCTCCACCATTTGGTTCCTGAGCAAGGCAAATAATCCAGCCCCACATCAAAGCAACAAGTAGGAGCAATCTGAAAACTGCACAGGTTTCAGTAATGGAAGACAGCAAGGAACAAGCAAGGTCTTATTGCCAAACAGCAAGGAAAATTAATGAGGCTTTCAAATGCCCAGCTGGCAGTGTTAGTGCATTAAAAGAATGTAAAAGAGGGGAAAGGACCATCTGCCTGACAACTATGAGTACTCTCTGGCTGGTGCTAAAAACTCCACTGACTGCTGGGCTTGAAATTCAGGTATTAAAGTTTAAGGGATGTGTTCAAGACTTTTATGAAATGAATGTGATTTACACCAAAAGACACAGCCAGTGATGCTTTTTATCCTCTCTTACTTTTACTAGTGTTTTTTCCTTTAAATGGATTCTCTGGATCGTCAGCCACCAGTCAAATTTCAGGCTTCCAAAAAAGGATTACTTTTAATTTACAATGAATCATAAAACAAATGAAACGGGCTGATGTATAATTCCAGATAGCTGCTTGGTCATTGAGCTGCAATAAAAGAAAATGGTAGCCTAATCATCAAGCTGAATGATGGCAAGGATAGTCTAAAAAGGAGCATTCTCCTCTGAAACCCTTTGTTCTATGTCCAGAATCAGGTATCACACAGCCAAAAGGAAGGGCTCCTCCAGGATTTGGTGGTAGATGAGCTTGTTTTAAAGACAAGGCCCCATTTGACACAGTAGTGATTAGTATTTGGTTTCTGAAGGTTGTACAGTAAATAGCACCTGCAAGTGACACTACCCTTAGCTTACAGCTGAGAACACTGAAGTATCACACCCCTATAAACAGCTTGGAGAAACAATCTGTACCTCTCATGTTCAAGCCTCCATTCAAAAGCTGTCCTGACTCATCCTGACAAGCAAAATCACTTTCCTAGGGCTACCACATGAAGAGGTGTTAACATTCACATTAAAAAAGGGGGTTAGTGGCTTCCTACTGCATGGACTCATCTTGCTCCAAGACTGTCGTGCCACATTTTCAAAGGTTTCCAGAACTACAGTTTTATTCAGAGTACATAAGATGCACAAGTGGCTTTATCAAAGGACATGCTGGAGTTTGAACTGACCATTAATTAGTGGCACCAGAAGATGTACATTTCCAGAGTAAAACTTGAAGCAGCCTAAACAGCAATTTATAAGAATGAAGCTTACACTGATTATTGATCACTGACATGACATATGGTAGCAACAGAGCTATCTACAAACCCGGGAAAAGTGTAAAAATCTAAAAAGAGTTAGTCAGGAGAAGGAGAAGGAAATGAAGGAAAGTTTAGGCTGGCTGTTAGACAGAGTGCACTACTGGTGAGTGGTATGCTTTCCCAAGGGAAGCAATAGATGCTTAGTTATTTAAAGCCAGCAGGAGAAAATGCATTGTAGGGAATAATCTCATATTAGCAAGGGATGAACTGGATAGGCTGTCAGCCCTTTTCCAATTCTAATTAGCTTATGATTTACTAAAAATTCTTCTTTGGGTCAAAAGGTCAAAAGACCCCCACCATTCTGCTTGCTAGTCTCCATAAATATACATTACACAAGAGACAGAGAGCACAGGTTCTCCCTGTACAATATGCTCTATCTGTCACCTTGCAATTACTGAAATATCGTGCAGCGAAGCGTTTTCACCACAGACTGTTCTTTCTAAATGATGGTGAGGGTCACTTTAACTAGAACTTCTCCTTGCACTTTCCAAAACAACAGAGCAGTTGCACCATGTTTCTCTCAGACAGAGTGTGCCTGGAAGCTATGCCTGGATTAAGAAAACAAGTTGTGATTAAGATCTACTGAGATACCTGAAGCAATTCAGGGCTCTGTCTACAAACACTGCATTCCTAGCAGCTGCAATGCACTTTCAGCTCAGGCTCCAAACTCCACCACACCTTGCATCAGAGATCGAGCAGGTGGACTAGGAGCCCATCACACATCTCATACTGCTCCAGGCATAAGACATGAAGCAAACAAAAGACAAAGGGAGCAGTTTTATGTTCAGACAGGGAGAGTTGGAAGAGCTGGAAGAAGCCAGCTGTGGCAGATGGGCTACAAGGAGAGGCATTTGGAAAAGGGCATTTCCCCAATTGTGGAAAACAAAGAAACTTGTCATTCTAGAATTAAAAGCCTAGGTGGAATGCCAGGGATTAAGGAACCAAGGGCAGGAAAAAGGAACAAAAGGAAGATTTTTGCAAGGATTCGACTATCAGGCATGAATTGCCTGTGTTCAAAGAGTGACTTTGGGATTCACAAGAGAAGCCACACATGGGGAGCAAGGAGCAGAGATTGCGTAAGGGCATTTTTTATTCTTCCTGTGGTTTTCTGAATCCTATTCTGCCTGAAAGGACAGAGTTAATGGGTTAGAAATCCTCTGAAAATCCTATTTATTTTATCTATCACACATCCCTAAAGAGATAAATTGTTGTCCAGAATGAGCTGGGATCTAGAAAGACAAGAATACTGAACTGGAAAAGACCACATGAGCAAACAAGTTTTAGCCCTTGCCCATTTATGGTGGTGGTTAAAAGCATAAAATTAAAATGCCTGCGCTAACACATTCCGAGCTCAGCCAGGCCCAGGTGAGACCTGCTCCCTAGGAAGAGCTGCGGGGCACGCAAAAGCACCAGATGGTTGTCTGCTGAATGACTAATTGTGCCCTCACCCTCAGTAAAGTGTTCGAGTGGCATGAAGAGACACATCCTTGGCTTCACACACAGCTACCGTTAGCATTCAGTTGAAGATGTCGTTAAAAGTCTGTGTGTTTCAGCCCAAGGTTGGAGCAGCTGAAATCCCCTCGTTCCCTTACGCCACCCCACCAGCCCGCTGGACAGATGCGGAGGTTTTCTGGCGAAACACAAACAGCTGTAATCATTGGATTTGGTACGGTTATGAGGATGAAAGCAAACACCCGAGCTGTACAGCCTGCAGGGACTGGGCAGAGGGAGGGAAGGCAGCTGCCAGCAGCTCATGCGGGGCTGGGGAGAGCCTTGTCCCGCTGGGAGGGCAGCAGCCCGGCCGGCAGCAGCCCGGCCGGCGGCAGACGGGAGCTTGCCCATTTCTGACAATGCGGATGGGAATCCGGAAAGGAACAGAGGTTACAGGGCAAACAGCATGAGAAAGGTTGGAGCTCAGCCCATTTCCAGCCAAAAGAGACACATAAATTACCAGCCTGTAAGAGAAGCAATTCCACTGAAGTTTGCTCTTGCCTTTGGGAGGATTTCTGACAGAGAAAGAGAAGAGACCTGCCCTCCTGCATTCAGCAGAGCAGATCCATGACCTCTAAGGACCACCTAACACTGCAGCACTTCCCTGCACCAGGAACCTGTGAACTCCAGGCTACAAAACACTGTCTTCACCCCCCTCACCAAAGAGGAAAGCCAAGGCCAAAAGGTTCTTTCTGAGAAGCAGTGGTACTGTGATTATCCTTTGCAGACTGGTGTCAATAAACAGCAACACCTCAAAGGTCCTTCTCTCACCACCAGGTACAACACCCCTAGCAGAAGAGGACAAGCACTGGGATCTATTGTTACATGAGCCCTTTCTGATGGGAACAAGATGCCAACCAAGTGAGCTCTAGATTTTTTACTCTAACTCCCTGTCAGACTGCCAAAGGTATTAAATAACAAATCTGCTTATTTTCAACCATGACCACAGTTTAGTGCAGCCAAGTAGAAACAGTCTGTTGCAGGTGGACAGCATATAAAGCACTACACCCAGCCCCTGGAGAGGGCACCCTGCCCTTAACGACGTCTATTCCAGCTGTACTGCAACAGATGTACAGTCCCCATTCAGCTTAAAAAAACACTGGCTTTGGTAGACTCACTAGTTTCAAGGTAAAATACGCTATTGGCTCTAACTTCAGTTGTACAACATTGATATATTCCACCTTCTGTTAAACTACAGTCTTGGTAGCTGGATAGCTGATGCTGTAATGAAAACCAACCTGCTTCTACAGGCCACAAGTCATACTAAATGAGAGGAACTGTGAACTGGGCATGCCAGTGGGAGTGAAATGCAAAAACTTCTGAAATAGAAAAGACATGTACGATCCTCAGGAATACGTGGTTCAGATGAGAAGAGAGGACAAGCATCTTTAAAAAACAGTCTGATCCAAAGCTGATGGAAGGAACTGTAAGACCCCCTCCTGCTTTTATTTCAGTGATCTTTGGATCAGGTCCATAGCAGGAGGCCCATAGCCAATTCATAGGCTTTAAATTCAGGGGGAACAAATACAATAACTTCTTGAGTAACTTTTACAGGGGTAGTTCTAAAGAGGCAATTTGCTTATGGCATTTCAGTTCACATCAAAGCTGCTGCCAGCTAATCAAGTTGACTGGAACTTCAGTGGCAGTTGGACCCTTGCAATATGCACTTGTAGAGGAGAGAATGGAGAGCATCTTCATTTGCAGCCCACTTCAAAGTCAAGTCAGCTCGGGTATCATGGGAACATGCACCACTGGCAAGAGAACCTTGGCAACTCTTTTGTAATCTCTTAGTCCTGAAAGGAAGCTCAACAATTAAAGCTAGTGCGTGAGCCTTAATGCACCGGAGAGGTCTGGCTTTCAATTCCAGTGCTGAGGTTTGGGGGATCATAGCCAAGAGCAGCCACAGCGTCAGCAGCTTGTTTCCAGTTTGTGAACTCCATATACAAGTTGGATTTCCACTCCAGGAAGGCCTAATGGGAAATAGTTCAAGTTATCATGCTTTTTGGGGTCTATGGTATTTTAATTTATTTTTTTTCTGCCCAGGCTGGCACATGTCACTAGGAGCAAAGCCAACACCAGACACACAGTGTGTCAAGTGACTCACCGCTGATCACTGCCTGTTACTGGGAGCACAGGTGTGGAGGAATCTCAGAACGGGAAATGAAAACTTCTTGCATCAAAGGAAATAAGGGTGGCTAATGCCAGCTGTTCTGCAAGCAATTTGGGAAATTAAGTGGAAGAGTTAGCAGCAGCTAACTGGTGGGAATTCAGTTTTTCTGCAAGCACTGCTCCAGCAGGGTGGGTTTCAGGGATAATGCTGCCAGTTTGAACAATAACATCTTGTTTTTAATAGCACACATCTGTCCTTTCCGCTGTTTTGGTGAAGGAAAGGGTCATTTCAAACAGAAATCACCAAATAGGAGCTGTGCTTCAGACTGATTTTTTCCTATGCATACAATTAATATGCAGAGATGGGAAACCATTTAAAATAAATAGCACTTTTCAGGCAATCCTTTAAAACAATCTCTGATTAATTCTCACAATCTAGAATATACTGTCTTCTATATTTTTTTCTTATGCATTACTACTTCAGCAGAGAAACTGGATACTGACTGCCCATTGTTTGCCCAAGGCAATGAGTGAGCTGCTGGTAGGGATGAGTTTAGAAGTTAAAACTTACCAACTCCCAGGTTTGCATTTAAGCAATCACAGCACACATGTCTCTCTCAGTCAATTCATGTCCCTTTCTAACTGTTAACACAGACCAAAGCAGGTGACATTTATACAGGATTTACTTGACTCCAAGCAATACTAATACTTGCAATCCTGTAGCTGGCCCAGACTAAGTGTTCCCAGAGCTTTGCAAATCCCAAAGTCTCACAGGATCTCTGTGAAGTATTATTTGCTTTGTAAGGGGGCTGAGTAACGAAGCATGGAGTGTTTATGGGACGTGCTCATGTTCACTCAGTAAGCCTGTAACCGGACTTGATGCTAGCCATGGATGCCAGGTCGTTCCCAGACGTTTCAAGAATGCTCTGAGTCTCCAACCTATGTTCAGCTCAAGAACCCATTCTGCCCTGCCCTTAATTCCATTTTCAGCCAGAAATATTATCCACAAGAGGCACAGAAAAGATGTAAGAAGACCCTGTCCAGTGATCTTGAACAACCTCATCAAGGCTACATATCCACACACAGAAATTTTATAGGGTGAAGGGACTAGTCACAAGAGACTCTATTGTTTTGGTTCTCTAAACAAATTTTTGGGCTGTGAGCAGTGTAACGTGCATACCATTTAACCTTTTAACATTGTTCATTGTAGGTGCCAATAAACTCAATAAGGGAACATTTGAAATCGGTCTCACCTAACTGTAAAATCAATGCTACCTGTCACAGCACAGTAAGATGCTAAGGCTCCAGCTGTACTGTACAGTTTCAACTAACTACACAGAAACACACACAATGCTCTCTAAGATACTGGTGTCCTGCTAAAACAATTTTCATTAAGTGTCTCAAAGAGCTAAAGAGGTTGCTATCTGAAAACAAAAAGAAAGCATTTAAACCACAAGGCGCTTGGATTTCAGACGGATTCCCACTGCTATTTGTGTTACAGAGACAGGCAGATGTTCCACATGAGTGGCACGGCACAAGGTGCTGTCCACAGAGTAACTTCTCATCCCAGAAGAACTTTTGATCTCAGTGAACAAAACAGATGACACGTACTCTCGTACTCACTCACAGTGGAAAGCTGAGGCAGAGAGCGCTCATCAGACATCCTCTTGGAGTTGGTTTACACTGCCTGTCCCTGCACCATCTGACCTCTGTGTGAGTTAGAACTTCCTGCAAAAAGGAAATTATTGTCCAATAATCCAGGATGTAAATCTAAATTGCAATAGGTATTTCCTGCTAACTCCCCAAGCGGATACTGTATTACAGTCAGAACATCTTCTTGTGGTTAAGAGGATTACACTAAATCACATAAAGGCACTCTTTAGTTATCATTCCACCACAGGCAGGAGATGCAACCACTGCCCAGGTAGGCGTACCTTCGCTAGCTGATGAGGCACAGGCTGTATTAGCACTACCAACATCTCAGGTACTTACTGGGCAGTTGATGCCTTTGCTTTTAAATAAAGCCCTCAGAGCCATGAAGGAACAGCCCTTGAGCTTTCAGAGCTAAAGTGCATAGAGAAATAAAACTCTAAGCCTGTTAGCTGCCTAAGATGCTTTTGTTTAAGTGACTTATTTGTTCCTTCACAGTCCATTATCTGACCGGGTTCAGCTACATCTAATAGCTCCAGTGATGAAAAAAATCAACTAGTAGCTATAAGAAGAGAGGATTTTTGTAAGTCAGCGTGTGTGTGAGTGGGGATGGTTTTATGAATTGAACCCATCCAAAAACAAGCAGGCACAAAGAGCTGTCTCCATTAATGTGGTATCATACAGCATCCAGTTGCCCCTCTCATCTCTGACATTCCCAAAATCTCCTCCAAATGCCACCTCCATTGCCTGCACTGCTGAAGCAAAGCCAGGAGGAAGCACAGCACATGTGGCATGTTGCACTCTAACGGCACAAAGGATGTTTTGGCTGCTGACTCTACAGTAAACCCTTTCTTTTCATTATGGATGTGTCCAAACAGTATTTCACTGTCAGACACGGTCTTCTGCTCAGACTCAAGACAGCTATTTACAAGCCTTGTTCACCTGCGTGCTTAATTGAGGGTCTCATTTTGCTATGGCCTTTTGCCTCTTTCCCACATAAGAAAGTCCAGCTCAGGAGAGGAAGTGCTTTAAACTCCAGCTACTTAAGTTAGAGCTCAAAATCTACCCTCCCCTATCAGAAACTCCTTACCCTGCAGTTAGGAAACATGAAGCTGATGACAACTCTTAGACACTCCTCCCACACGAAATGTATTTCTCCCATAACTTCTGGGGAATTACTCCTATACAGTCTCAACATAAAAAGCCCTGGGAAACAGTGACACCCAGATACACACACACCTTCCCAGGGGCAAGTGCAGCAACACTAAGGACATGCACGTGGCTTTGCTATCGTACTCGTTCAGATGGAGCTTCCAGCCTCCTCAGTGAGTTGTGTGATGAAGACAAGGATCTGCATCTGTCACTAAATTGTTCTGCTCTGGCATAACAAGGCCAGGCAGCAGGACGCCTGCACTCCTCTCTCAGCTCTGCTGCTGACCGCACACCCAGTCCTAAGCCACTAAACACCAGCGGCCAAATCTGAAAATGAGGTGCCTCGCTGGAGAGGCATGGCTCCAAGATCCCCAGTGTCATTAACTCTCCATGACTTCCATCTGCTTTGAGCTTTCAGGACCCCTGAGACCAGAAATGCACAACCAAGCATCCAAAAATGGAGGCTGTACCTTATTAGCCTGGATGAAAAGCCACGTCCTCTGCTGTTCTACACGAGGCGTGTACAACCATATACATCTCAGCACAGGGATGCGTATTAATACAACACAGGGATGTTGCACATTGGCCCTAATCTCTCTCTGTTTCACTTTATCCTCCTCTAAAACAGAAATAAATAATACTCAAACAGCATGGCAAAACACTTTGTAATCCCCGAATGAAGGGTTCCATAGGTGTGAAGTTCTTGTAAGATGTATTTATTTTCAAACAGCAAAAAAGCTTGCTGCTGTGTTCCCTGGCTGTAGTTAGCACACCTCTCCACTGCGCAGATCTGAAGCAGACATCAGGGAAAGGAATGCTGTGATAACCAACTCCAAATCCCGCAATCTATTTGTTCTACTAATTAAAGGAATATTTACTCAGGAAGCAGGTTTACACTAGATGAATAGTTTCTAAGAACAAATATGATTTAATTATGTGTAGATGCAAGAAGCATACTACATATTAAGTAGATTAATTTATGCTCACTAAAAAAACCAGACAAAATTGGTGCTTACCTATTAATTTTCTATGTTGGAGAAAAGAAAGGGTAAGAAAAGGTTCACAGAGCTGTCTGTGTTAGAAGCTTATTTAAAAGCAATCTGCATTTTTTAGGAAGAACCAGCATAAGTCCTTTGCATAAGATAACTTCATTTACTCACTGCATTTTATAAATAAAGTGTACTCTAGACTAAAATAATAAATTTTATGGAATTAAATAACAGAACAAGAAAGAAATGAAGTATCTTGAGCAAGGAACAAAGCAAGTTTTTAAATGATGAGGAGGAGTATGAGTGAGGATGAACAGGTTAAAGAAGTGTAGCATAGTTACAAGGAGAGTCCTCACAGGGGCCAAGGCAGAGCAGGCCAGTGCTGAAGAGTGTTTGATGATCCATGAACTTGTAGCAGATTTGGCCGCTCCATTCCTGCGTTCTGAGGTGAACACCAGACGTGGTGTGGCTACAGGAAAGCAAGAGGCAACCTACAACATGAGTTGTGTGGAAGAGTCTCTTTGACAACAGCTATTTTCTTTAATAAACAAGACAGACCCCCAGCCTCTGGAAGGTGACAAACACTTGAGCAGAAGAGTAAAGAAAAGGTCATGGTGAGGCCTCAAACAGCAAGATGGCAACTTTGAACTGAATCCATGGATTACAGCATACAGAGTGTATTGCTTTAGTTATTGAAAGAGCTGATGGAGAAAAGCAATACAATATTTTAGTATCAAACTAATTTGTCATAACTTAATTTGATGACATTGTAGATAAAAAAAAAAATTGTATTTTTTAACAGTTACCATAAATATTCACAAGGTATCCATCAACAGCACTTGGCCTTGCTTTATAGGAAAAAATAATTTCCCAGAAAGGGCAGGGACTATTTCAAGGCCCTTATGCTTTAACGTAAAGAATTCATCATATTTCTGCTGTCAAACTAGAAAAAGCGACTGTGACTGCAGGACTCTCATTCACTGCCTCCCTCTATGACCTTAGACAAGTGATTCAACTTCTCTTTGCCTCAGCTTCTTCCCTGGTAAAAAGGAAATGTGTTCACTTAGGAATCATAAAGGATGATGCACTGGGTTTGATATATTACAGCTGGATAAGGCACAAAATAACATGACAACTTTTTTGTAAATTCTTCTTCCTGTCCTCTACATATGCTCCTAAATATAGCAGAGCAAGACAGTTCTAGTTGATTCTTGTCTTTCTTCTTACTGCTGCCTTTCATCTTCTTCACAAGCTTCCTCCCTTTCCAATATCCTTGAAAAACGAGAAGAATTTATGGGCATCCCACTGCACTTCAATGTGCTGTTACCACCTGGTTTCATACCACCCAGAAAGTTGGCTTTTCCCATTTGCTCCAGTGTTTGCCAGTATGTAGAAGACTTCAATTCTCAAAGATAAAGACTTTAGCCTACAAGTAAAGTTTTCAGGGGCCTTGCTGAAATGGACTATAGCTAGTCTTGTGGGTGAAAATTCAAAGATTAATACAGTTTAAGCACATCTTCAGTTCCTACCAAGGTTTAGCTACTGCTGAGTTCAATTGAGCCTGTGTTCAGCTGAATTGTGGATGTATAGTTGATCCTGTCTGAGGTCGGGTAATGGACTAGATGATGCATCAAGATCTGGTTTATGAAAGTCTGGGCTCCGATATATTAAATTAGTGTCTGACTGTTTATCAGATGCAGTTCAATTTTTCATTACAATGTTTAAATCTCAGTCTTTAAAAAAAAAAAATACAAAGCAGAAATTTAGAAGGATATGGGAGAAAGGAAACACAACCTTTGAAACCTTCTGTGAAACAGAGGGGGCAGAAAAATACAAAGTGATTTGTAGCAACTAGGAAATTAATAGCAGTCCATTTTTATCAAATAAATGCTGCTGTAGCTGAAACAACACAGATTGCAGACACATTTGTAGCTTTCTGTCTTACAGAGAAGCCAAAGTTTTTAGGG
>NW_010303589.1:42145-52539 GCF_000700745.2 Antrostomus carolinensis
CCTGCAATCATGATAATCTGTTCCAGAAACTGGTCATAATAGAAAACACCATTTCAAAGCAGTCTACAAAGCGCATTTACAAAAATCCTTTCGGTTACACCTCAATTGCAAATATGCCACTGAGCCACTTACTTTTTCATCAGGGAGGGTTGGCTGCGATAAGCACGCATTTTTCCTGATCTCCTGCCTTTTAATCACGTCTATCAAGTCATTGTAACTGACAGACACGTTAGCTCTGCTATTCAAAACAAATAAGAGATGCCTAAATTATACTGTTGCATTTTAAAGAGGTACTGTCAGGTTGAAAACCTGAGGCCAACTCATGCAGCCCTGACTCAGGTAGTATGCCAATTTCAAAAGCAAATAGTCCTTGGATAAGAACTGCAAGACTGTTTGGGGTTTTTTTGTTTGTTTGTTTGTTTAAATGAAAAACCCAATTTTAACTTACAGAAATGGAACTTTTGCTTCTGAAGTCCCTTGGTACAGGATCAAGCCCTTATCTCTTCTACAGATATCTTAGACCATTAGAACCACAGACATCAGATTATTTCTAATTCTTTATACTATTAATTTAAACCCCTGATTCTAACAGGTAGAAGTCTGCCACATAAATAATCCCACTGGCTCAAGTCCTTCTGATAAATTCACTGAAGTGCTTAAGTAGTTCATTTGGTCTATTTATGGAGAAAAGTCTTACTCAATCCAAGTAAAAACTTCTGAGGTTTTTTTTTTCCTTCCTCAGTTGAATCATCTTGGGAAAGGGAAAAAAAAAAACCAAGCCTCATTATTTTACTTCTGTTTCTAATCAATTACTTCTGCATCTCATGCTCAAACATTTGGAAAGCTTAAAATTCAACAGAAATGGAGATCATGTTGTTTCGGGTTTTGTTTTAATTGAAACTGGAAATGCTTCTCAGTACTGGGTTTTGCAATAGCATAATCTTGCAGACCTAATTTTGGAGAGTCCCTCTGGACCAATACCATCCCTAAGCAGTCCCTTTCCACAGGTACAAACTTGCCTTGGAGTTTTTGGGCTCATACTACTAGTCCTCAGTCAAGCACAAGCACAGCTCTTCCATGAGGCTGCACTGGTGTATCTGTGAGTAGAATTGGGCTCTTTCACTTTTCATGGACATCCAAGTCCTTTGAGAGCTTTGTAAACAGATAGCAGAGTATGCTGCCAGAAAACAAAGAGTTTTCATTAAATGATAACATCTTTCCAAAGTAAAAACAGAAATTGTATTACTTATGGGAAGGTTCTAGTCCTCTCAGACCACAAATATCACAGTTAAGGTTAGTGCAGCCCAACCGTACGCTACTATAACTTTTGGAAATAGTTTAAGAGTGTTTGCCTTGTGTTAGCAATCAAGAACTCAGGCTGGTAAGTTCTCACCCACAGGTCATTTCACTGAAATGAGTAACACTTCATGCATTTGTACAGATTGCAAGTGAGTCTTATTCTGCAGGCTCAGATCTTACACTTGCAAGAATGGAATGGCTTCCCCACCAGAAATTCAACCTGACCTCTGCCCTCAGTTAGTTTGAAGTGTCTCTTTTCTCTTTGCCTACATCGCAGCGCTCCTGAGTGAAAAAGAGAGTCTGGTTATGCGCAGGCAAAGTGCAGACAGATGTTTTGACACTTCCCTGCAGAGAGCTCCTCTGATACAACGCTGTTCTGATTTACAAGCAGTGCTGCTGCTGCAGTCCCTACCCACTTCCCAGCCTTCCTCTTCTGCCAGTAAAAACCTGCTGTTGCCTTTTACCACTACAGCTACTCCAATTCTTCACCAGGCATGTATCACACCAGGCTCCTCAGGCCAAGACCTTCCCATGCCACAATCCCTATTTTCTGCCTTCCAGCTTTATAGTCCTTATCTCCTGCTATCTATCTGCTCAATTCTGCTCTGCAATCTCTGCTGTTCCAGTTCTCCCAAACCTTTGAAGCTGCCAGTGCTGCTGTCTTCTTTGGCCAGTAGCATCCTTAGGAAGCGTTCACAGAAGAGCCATCAGGCAATAAGGACTGAAAAAATACAGAAAAACCTAGTGTCTAGATACTGAAATATCACAGAGAAATTAAGAGATTACTTGATTGTAGTTCACAAGTATTTCCACAGCGAGAAAATGTGATGTTCTGCTCTCCAGATGAGAGTACAACAGAACCAAGAACCTAGCAACTGAGAAACTAAGAGGCAATATAATCATGAGGGCTGCTGAATTTTAAACACTTAACCAAGAATTTCAGGATGTTATCTTCCTTCAGAAATATTTAAATCAAAACTGGATACTTGTTTAGAATAGTTGACTAGCTTGAACATGAATCAGCCCAGGGAAGTTCAGTGCCTTCAGGGAAGACAAATAAAATGACTGAAAGCACCTTTCTGGAGTTAACCATCCATCACTGTGGGAGGAAGGACTCGATGGGGAAGAACCCCAGGAATCGAAAGTAAAATGGAAACTAAAGAGTGAAATGCTAAAAACCCAGTTTACAAGTCAGTGTTCCTAATTTTAGTAAAGACCCAGTGACCATAGAAAAGACTGCTTCCCTAAAGTATATCATCTGCAAATCTGCCAGTGAGTTTTCAATGAAAAATTAAATTTAGATTTGTCAGCTTTGATGCACTTTGTCTTTATGAAGCTAGGAATGAAATACAACATTAGGAGTAATCTTACCCAGTCGTCTTAACTAATTTAGCATTTTAGATGCCTTAGCTTAAGAACTTTACAGAGAGATTCTTGGCAAAGAAGGACGGCATTGTAACTTCAGCCTTCTTAAAATTAACTCACACCAGCTATTCTCAGTAGTACCATCATTATCTGCAAAACTGTGCTGAAATGAAGAATCAATCAATAAATATGAAGAATAAATTTAGGGAAAAAACAAAGTGCTATTAGCATTCCAGGAGTATAATAAACTCATAATTCTCTGAGGCAAAGCAGTGAAGCCTGGATTTGCAAAGCAACCACAGACAAGGAGGTATGCAAAGCTCATTCCAAATATAAGTTGCTTTAATATTTCAAAGACCCATTAGAGGCAACACATAGCATTAGCAATATTATGGTCTGTATTCCTGATGTACGGTCCTAAACAAATACAAAAGGTATCTAGTAAATTACTCTCTTGGGAACAACTTCTGTTGGTTAAGGGTGGGAAATGTTAAATTTTAAAGATGTTAATCACTTGCTTTTGTTTTAATTCAGTCTATACAGATGCATGTCCAGGTGTGCATATAAAACCACAAAATATAGGAATGATCCCTAGTTCATCTTCAAAATGTTGGGATCAACTGTGCACATGCGATCAGGGTACCTTTGTCCTCAAACTGTAGTCACACTAACTTGAACTGAACTGCTTAGATGAGTAAAGGATTTGCACAATCAAGTTACCTACTGGCAACATTTAGTGAGGAGATAAATGCACAGTCTTGTAATGCACGAGTCTAGGGCTCTGACGCAGGAAAGCAATGACATAAAACATTTCACTCATTGGATTTAACTACATATTTAGAATGAAGGATGTGATTAAGTGTTTTCAGGGGTTGTAACCTTGCCTCTGCCACTAATGCACTCTATGACCTTGAGCAAGTCACGTAGGACCAGACTTCTCACAGACCTCAAAGTCTGATTCGTACTGATTTCAGTCATTGGCAATCCTACTTGGCACCTTTCTGCATTGTTATGTTTCTTGGTATCTTTAACAGACGAGCACAAAATTCTCCAGGCCAAATTCCTTTTATGCCTCAGTTTCTCACCCTGATGATTATTATTTCTGACTGCTGAGCGTGGTTGTCAAAACGCAAATAAGGGTAAGTTATACGATTAGATCACTTGGTTATCTTCACACAGCAGGAACTGTGCAATTCTTCATAATTTGTATTATGTGTTACTTGACATCATCCTTCATCAGTATTTGAAGAGCGCATAGTTACAGTGTATAGTCCTATTCTGCTCATGGTGAATAAAGCTTGTATCTTTATCCTACCACAAGCCACTAATTATATTCTTTCCCCACTTGTCTTTTATTTTAAGTAGGTGGTTACTAGCTGCAATTACAACTAAAAGCTAAACTCTCTTAGGCTGGAGGAGCACCTTGGACACAGGCAGAAACTGAGTCTCAGCTTAGTATTTTTAATGAAAATGCCCTTCATATGTGGAGCAGACCCCAAAAAGGTCAGAGATTGAAATATTAAGTGATTTATAAACATAGACTGATTGCCCTGTCCAAACCATGTGTTTGAAAATCTCCTTCTGGCAGACAATCATCTTCAATCAGGAAGAGAGAGCAGAGAAAGGAACGTGAGGCAGGGCAGGGGGATCTGTAATCACTCTAACAAACTTCTGAGACCTAGCCAATTTCTCCTTCCCTGCATTATATCTACAGGCTCCAAAACACATCTCTCTCTACATTCTTGAATTTATTAAATTATCCTGTCAAACTGAATTATCTAGAGTGAACTTCCTCTCCTTTATTTTCTTGTCTTCTTATTTTTTCCCCCTAATCTTTGATCTATTGCAAATCCACATCATAGGAGATAAATAAGCAACCTTTAGCTGAAACAGCAGGCTAAACAACTTCCACGTGGCCAGGAAACACAGCAAAGCAATTAAACCTGCCCAACAGGCCATCCATAGTCAGCATTCTCTTCCCTTAAGAGGCTGGCCCCAAAGTGTTCCCAGATTTAGCTCCTAATCCTACTTCTGAGTTGTGCAGAGGGTCCCAGTGCCCAATCAAAACCTCTTTGAAGTTACTATGAATCTGCACAGCCAGGTAAGCTCGTTGGCTCCAATTATGTTGCAAGAATGAGGATGTGACCAAGGTTTCATCAGAGTTTGCTTCCTGCCCCTGGAGAAGACAGGCAGGATCTTCTCTTTTCTCAGGTAATTAGTCATAACTATCACAGCCATATTTTGGAAATATTAATTTGATCTCTGAGTCAGGACACTTTCATACCACATAAGAAATTTTCATTCTGTTATCCTTTCAAATAAAGTTAAAGCTATTTTTTTTTTCATTTTTCCTCCACATCAGTAACCTGCACAAGGTTTGCACTTGAAATGAAAACTACTACTTTTAAAATGACAAACACTGAATACAGGACATTCTTTACTACTAAAAAAGCCCTCTCTGTCTATGGAGGAGCATAATTCATTAACTGATACATGCACCCACATTTTCTCCAGGGAGTTTCACAAATTCAGATACTCTCCCAGCACTAAATTTTGCATTTCAATCTAGGCTATCTAGCTATAAAAGATGTATAAAATCTCATGTAGTCAGACAGAAGCTGTTCTCTATTGGCTACATATAAGCAACTTAGGTGGCTCCACGGTATAAAATTATTCCAAAAGGGGTGTGGGAAAAATTACACCACATAAATTGATTCCAGATGCACCTGTTCCAGGTGCCAGCAAATATATTTTGTTAAAGCCATCTGCTTGTCTTAAAAGCTAACAGTTTTTGAAGACTATGGCACAAGCAATCTGCAAAACATACAAACTTCAGAAGCCACAAACCCTTAAACTGCAAATGGGTTATAGATCATCTCTGTAGGACTTAGCCTGGCAGGACTGCAGACAGCGTCTCTGCTTAACATCTGAGCATACCCAGCATGGATGGTTCAAGGCTACTGGAGGATCCACTTGGCATCGCCAGATCCTCACATGCTATTTCCAGTTACGGGGGCTGCCTCGTGCACTTGAAGTTACGATGAAGCTTTTGAGTGCAGCACAACATTTGGCAAAGACAAAACTGATGACTGTGGTTCTTCTCTGCAGGTTGCTACGTCCCATCTGGTCACGTGTTGCTGCACAGTGGATAAAGTCAAACCTTTGAAACTGCCACTCTGCAATTTATTTGGCTTCCAGCAACAGCCTATCAGGGAGTGCGTTATACCCTGAGACTAGCAAGCCCGTAAGCATTTAGCCTGCTCAACAAAGCAGGTGACCCACAGAGGTCAGACACTGCTACAGTTTGTGTTTATGAGGGGCTGATCATGTAGGGTGCTGTTTCCTGGAGACGCGTTAACAAGAATGAAGAACACGTAGCACCTTGTAAGATCAACCTCCTTCACAGCAGCTTCTGGGAAGAAAATATCCTGTGCTGTCTCCCCAAATGACCCCTTACTGAAATACAATGAAATTACACAGATTATTTGTAAACTCCCAAGGTGTCCACAATTGATTTGGGGATAAGACTAGTAATCAGCATGTTTACTTCTGATCTCATTTAAAGCTCACTAAAAAGTATATAAAGACACACCAGTCCTTAACCACCACATTGCTTTGATATATGCTTAATTATAAGCACATGAATAGCCCTGTCACCAATTCAGAGTCATACTCTGTAACCTGGTAACATCCTTCACATGCAAATTACCTCCCAGACTTATTACACTGCAAAACAAAACAAACTCATTTGGTTTGTAGCTCCCTATTTGATAACAGCAATACTTATTGAGTATCACTACTCATACACTCATCATCAGAAAATCACTTTGAGTGATTTTGTGTGGACCTTAAAAATTTGTGCTTTATATGAGGGCTGAAGCAGAGGTAACTTTGGGAGTCACAGTGCTGTAGTCAAGGAGACCTTGCCTACTGAAAGTCACAGTGGCGCTGTCACAGCTCTGCAGCACTTTGCTTAAATGGTTTGAGCCTGGGGTGTGGAATAACTGCTGTCAGGCAGTGGTTTTTTGGGCAACAATGAGAACAGAGGTGAAATAAATACTGAGGCTAACTGTGCCTGAAGAATAACCTCCAGCAAGCAAGGCACTGTCCACACAAGTTGCAGGCTCAAATACCTGTTGAAGTCTTGCACCTCATATTCAAGACAGCTCCCACTGAAACTAATGAAAGTTGCCACCATGGACAGAGATGGGATGAGTCCTGGCACTGAGCATGCTGGAGGAGTCAGCAGCCCACAGCGTAAAAGGAAGAGAAGCAGCCCCTGCAGTAAGACCAGCTGACATGCTGCCTTCAGTGAGTTGTCTTTGTCCTCCTTAAAAAGAAAAAAAAAAGGGAACAGAACAGTAACAAAAAGCTGTTGGCTTGATGCTCAAAGTCAACAACACTCCAGACACAGCCTGTTGCAAGGCACAGCAGGGATAGCGCTGTAATACTCCATGATTTGTCTCCTGGACTAAATCACAAGGATTCAGCCTAAAATAGGGGCAGTTCACCTTCACAGTGTTCAGTCTGTAGAAGGTAAGTCCATCACTTAAGACTGACTTTTCAATCTCAGCATGGCTTGATACTACGTATCTGCTGCACAAGGAAAGCTAATAAATTTCACCCCTAGAGATCCCTTCTGAATTGCCTCCACCACCATCTCAACCAAATCCAGATGCAGATTTCACAGTGGACTGCCCCTAGACTCTGGATCTTGGCACTGCTCCAGCAGTGGGACATCTTCACATTACTATGACAAACTCCTTATCCCTCACCACTTCCCCACTCTCCTGGGGCCGGTCTGCGCTTGCCGCTGCAGCTCTTGCCATGAAGGCAGTGAGCAACACTTAGGAGACCTGACAAAGCTGGAGTCCAGCACGTGGCTTTCCAGAGACAGACCCTTGGTAAAATTACCCATAGCTCTCAGTAAAAAAATGAACTAAGAAATGCTAATCTAATTATTCCAAGCATATAGATAAATAAAAGGTGAAAAGGCTTTTTAAATGCATTCAAAAAGCAATATTTTATGAGATGGATCAATACATTTCTCTAGGCTGGAAACAAATGAGTTCTCAAAGAAAGTTAAATTTAGAGAATAAAATGTTTGGTTTTTGTACCACGGAAAACAGTGATGACAATTCCTTGGAGGGCATTTATATGAACAGCAACCCCAAGCTAGGGCTCCATCATACTCTCCCTAAAACCAGTGGAGTAAGAACAGGTTAAGGCTACTGCTGTCAGCCTACTTCATGGGAACAACAGTAGCTTTGCAATCATACAGCATTGTCCTTCATTTCCAAGCTTCCACTGGTCACACCGGCGTAGGGAATTGATGCAACTACAATGAAGTAAAACAATGACAGCTTTGATCCTGCATCTTTTACGCAGTCAGTTAACCTCCCTGATGTCTTTACAAGGAATCACCTGAGTAAAGGCTGCCGGATAACACCCTAAATTCCCAGATCACAGCAGAGAGCACACACCGGCACTGGAGCTGGAAGGCAGCGGCGCCGCAGATCGCTCCGTGGCATTGTTTGATACTGCCCCCTTTTGCCAAACAGCAACTCCACAGCCCAGGCTTCACACAAACTTTTCATCTCATGTATCTGTTTTCAGGAAAACGTATTCATGCAGATGGTCTTATTTAACCCTAGCGTGGCTGCTCACATGATGATTAATCCTAGCTAAAATAGAAATCCATTGTTCAAGCCATGTTTAGTATCACAGAGTGAGACTGCTCTCCAGAGCATCCTCCAACAAGGACCCATCATGTCTCAGCCTAAGGCAAGCAGGACTTTTACAACTGGCTCCAAGGTAAGAAGCAAAGACTATAAAGTCTGGCTGTATGTTCCCCCAGGTCAGCTCTCTGCCTGGAGAATAAAGGACAATCATACCAGACGACAAAGCCATTTTGTTTGGGCAATTGTTTAATCTTATTGCAAATGAAAATCCCATGGCACCACCTGTATGGAGTTTCTCAGGCTCCACGAGTCCCAAAAAACCCGGCTGAACCCACTGCCATGACATCTTTTCAAGTCTACATGAACCGATTGTGGCCACCTTCTTAAAACTCATTCCCCACACAGAACCCCATCCCCTACATCTCTCTGCTCCAGCCTTTTGTCTTCTGGGGTTGTGCTTTTTCACTTGCTGGAGTTTGCACATTTTCTGCTCCCTGGTTGCCCCAGCTCTTTGCAAGAAGGGAGGGAGGGAGGTCACAGAGGGCAGCCACTGCCATTTCCATCAGCCGAACAGGCTGGGGGACGAACAAAGCAAATATCTATATTCTGAATGGTGGGATCTCTCTCCCCCCCATGACTTCAGGATTAACATGTCCGTGACAGGAGAGGGCAAAAACTTAATCTCTCTGAGGAAAGAAAGCAAGATAGAGAGAAAAAAAGGAGAAATTGCCTCCACTTCACTGAAAACACGAAAGGCATAACATAAAATGCAGACATCCCCTACTACAGCCTCCCAAGTGCGGAGTCTACTTATCACCCAATCCAATCTGAACAGAAAAGTTTTAGTCCAGAAGAGAGAAAAATGAAAAAAAATATGGATGATTCAAGTAGCAGTTTAAAAATGAAACCTCTATTAAAAAAATCTAGTTAAATATCAGGAGGATTTTTCTTTTTTCCCATTGCCTTCTTCTATACAGTTTATGACCAGTTTTCTCCCTTGGGTGCTTACAAATCACACGCATAATCAACAGAGCACTTTTCTGTATGAGTAGCTTGTTCCAGCTACTTTCACTCCTCCTCCTTGCCTTCACTCACCAGGGATCTCTACTGATCTCAAACAGCACTAAGAACCAAAGCCCATTATAACTTTTAGCTTAGCTGGTTTCTATTTTGTTTGCAGTGCAGTTGGCTTGGGGTCTCAGCCTAGCGCTGAACCCATCCAGAGGCAAAGAGAGCTAACCTCTTGCTGCTCAGACTATAATTTAGGAAAAGAAGTATTTTCTGTAATGAGAGGGAACACTTGCACAACAACAAATGAAACTTTACTATGATCCCAAACCGATACATCCATACATAAATAGTTCAAGGAAAAAAAAAAAAAAAAAACACCAAACAAACCAAACCTAAAAAAGAAAACGACAAAAACAACCCCAGGACCTGGCATCTCCCATGTCTGAAGACCTTTTTTAAGCACAGAAAATTATCCAAGAGTCTAAACTGAGACAACAGAGGACAGTGAACCTTTAGGATACAGATACTCTATACTTACGCTCCACGTAAAAGCCCATGAACAGTCAGGTTCAGTGCCGACTTGGCAAGCACACCTTTTGTTTGTTTCCTCTGAGGCGTATCAGTAAGCGTGCTCCCGGGCAGCACCGGGGAGCAGATGGTAGTGTTGGAAAATACAGATCTCCAACTTTTGGTGTGGGTGTTGGAGTCGCATCGACAGAGATTGTTTCTGGGAATTCCCCCCCCCCGCCCCCCGTAAGTTTCTAACAATACAGGGAGCTAAGGAACCGCGCAAGGCTCTCTGTTTCCCTCTCCCTCTCCTCTTCTCTTTTGATCTCCATCAGGACGTGAGCTGAAATTTAATGGGCCACCCCTACCACAAAGACAAATTACCATCTGAAAAAAAAAAATCATTAATATCCCTCCGTCCAGGCTATCCGGCTTCTCACCACTGCACCCCCTTCCCTCTCGCCACAGCCCTGCTCACCGGGTTTAGGAAGAGCTGGGAAGGTGAAGGGGAAGAGAAAGACGAAAGAAACC
>NW_010303590.1:0-590 GCF_000700745.2 Antrostomus carolinensis
TAAATGGGCAATAACGTAAAAAATGTAGATATACTCTAACTGAACAAAGTTAGGAAAAGATAAAGCTGCAAAACATTGTATTAAAATTGCGATTAATTTTTGTGGGGTTAATATTGTGGGGGGTTTGTAGGTGTGCTGACACTTTAGCCAGGGTAGAGCGGTCCCTCCTGGGGCAGGGGGTGGGATTGATGGCACAGGAGCTCACTTCCTCTGCTACTGCTTTGTCTGCCACAGATGTGTTGGCATCTTTATCCTTTGGGGGAATAAAAGTCTGAGCCAGTCTGAATGGTGAAAGGCATGTGGGTCTATACCATGAGACCTGCGGGTGTTTTGTGGGTCCCCATCCTCCCTGTGTCACCGTGGGGGCGGTCCCCCCCCCTGCCAATGCTGCTGGGATGGACCCATCACCTCCCACCCGACACGACCCCCTAGTTCCTGCCCTGCTGTCTCTCCCCATGCACAAGGCATGACTCAAAGCAGTGCAGTGCAAACCTCAAATTGGAGGTGCCAGGCTGAGCCTCCCTTGATTTTCCCATTTTTTCCATCACTCCCAAACATCCGTGCCCCGGGGACAGCCACCCCCTGCCCAC
>NW_010303590.1:629-930 GCF_000700745.2 Antrostomus carolinensis
GGCCCCCCTCCAGGAGGGAGAAGCAAACAAAACAAAACAGTCCTGGGAGTAAATATTATCTGAATATAAAGGAACGCGATGTTTCTTCGTATGGGTCTAGAATTTCTGCCTTTTAACAACGAACCTTGACTCAGCCAATATCCACAACATGCAGCCCTGGCCAAAATATGCTGGGCCTGAAAGTACCACAACAGCTGTTTTTCTTGCTAAAATATGACATTAAATTTTTTGGATGGCTGGATGCTTCCTTGATGAAAGTGGAATAAGGGGCTATTTTTCCTCTCTCTCTCTCTCTTCCCCC
>NW_010303591.1:0-345 GCF_000700745.2 Antrostomus carolinensis
GGGGTTGGCCAGGGCAGTGGTGGAGTCCCCATCCCTGGAGGGATTTAAAAGCCGGGCAGATGAGGTGCTCAGAGATCTGGTTTAGTAGTGGAGAGGTACGGTTGGACCCGATGATCTCCGAAGTCTTTTCCAACCAAACGATTCTGTGTGGTGGGGACCAAAGCAGCCAGCACCTGATGGGAGCCCAGCAAGAGCTGGTCCATGAAAATTCCTACTGACCCCAGACAGCACTGGGGGAAGAGGTCTGGCCAGGAAGGCTGGGCTGGAGAGGCCATGGAGGCAAAGCTAAATGTGAAGGGTTTGTTGGATGAGCAGGAGAAAGCAAAGGAACGCTGTGAAGCATGT
>NW_010303592.1:0-4820 GCF_000700745.2 Antrostomus carolinensis
TCTGTGGGGAGGAGGGGGCTCTAGGAAGGGTGTTTGCGAGTGAACGTGTAAATCTGTGCAGCACTGCTGGTTCAGGTTCCTCGATGGAGGCGGGTGAGGTTGAAGGGATCATTTCACTGATCCCTGATTTAGGGGAGACTTATTTTCCACCTCTTAATTTTTCCCCCCAGTTTTCTTTAAATACCAAATTTAAAAAAAAAAAAAAGAAATAAAAAAGCCAATGTAAGGTTAAACTGTGCAAAACCCTGCTGTGCAAAACCCAAACATCTCAGGTAACCGAGCTGCCTTTCCCCTGGCATGTAACCAGCACCGGCTGTTTGCCCTGTTTTGATTATTTAAGGTGACTCTTGGGAACGGCCATGGCCACGCTATTGGGGACCTCAAGTTCCTGCAGCGAAGCAACACACACGTCAATGTGCAACATGACTTATTCCCCATGAGTCCCTGGGGACAGGCAGGTGTCACTCCGGGTCCCTGTCCCACGCTTGGCTGTCCCACAGGGGACACAGCAAGCCACGTGTGACAGACACCCATCCCACTGCTCACTGGAAGGCCCCGAAATTTGGGGAAAAGGGTTGTGCTTCCTCCTGCAGAGGGCACTGGGAACTTGTGCTTTTTGCTTTCCAGGGACAATCCCATGGAGCCGGAGCAGCTCCCGCTTACACACTGGGGTGGTTTGGGTGGATTCACCCTTTTTGCTTGTATCTTGCAGCCAAACTCAAAAAACCTGCTCTATCACCCCCCCCTCCTTGCCCAGGGAGTAGGGGAGAGAATTGGAAGGAAAAGGGCAAAGAAACTCATGGGTTGAGATAAAAACTATTTACTAATTAAAATAAAATTATAATGATAAAAAGAGTGATAACAAAATATACAAATGAGTGATGTACAGTGCAATTGCTCACCACCCGCCGACCAATGCCCCTCCCAGCCAGTGATCCCAGAGCCCAGACAGTCCTGAAACCCAAACCCTGGAAGAGTGAGAGCCTGAGTGATCCCTGAGAGAATCCCCCAGGCAGAGCCTCTGGCTGGTCCTTGCTGGGACCTTTGCATGGCAGCAGCACTCACTGTTCACGGCAGGACCTGGCCTTGTGGTACAGCTGTCCAGCTGCAGGATGCTTTGCCCATCCACGATTTGGTGGGCAAAGTTAGTTGGTGATGGTGACAAGGAGAGAGGAATGAGGAGGTGTGAAATAAATCTGCCAGCTTGGGGAGAGGACCCTTCCGTGGGGTGCAGAACAGTGGAGGGTCTCTGCAGACCCTAGGGCAGAGCTCTGCTCTGCTGCCCCACTGCTGCCAAGGGGCTTGAGGGAGGGCGGGAGCGGGGAGGATGGAAGATAGAGAGTGGAATGTGGAGGTTGGAAGGTGGAGGGTGGAGAATGGAGGGTGGAGGTTGGAAGGTGGAAGATGGAGGTGGAGGGTGGAAGGTGGAGGATGGGAAGTGGAGGATAGAGGTGGAGGATGGAAGATGGGAAGTGGAGGGTGGAGGATGGAGGGTGGACATTGGAGGGTGGAGGTTGGAGGATGGAGGGGGGAAGGTGGAGGATGAAGGATGGAAGAAGGCCGTGGGAGGAGCGGAAAGCTGGGCTGTGGCACCTTCCCCTCCTGCTGTGGGAGCCTTGCCTAAACACCTGCAGGCACAGGAGGGAAGGAACAGGATGAATTTAGAGGGGACTGCAGGACTCACCCCCCGCTGCCACCCCACACCCCCTGCATGGGCTGCACAGGATCCGGACAGCTCAGCCCCACAGCAACCCCAAGGAGGGCAGAGCACAGCACCAGCCTCTGTAGCACCTCGGGCTGGATCTGGCGCCTGTGCATTCAAGATGAGCTCAGGACAAGGAGGGGAGCGAGCCCCCAAACCTGTGGGCTGTGCAGCAGCATCCCTCCCCCCGGCTCTGCCTGCCAGCAGTGCAGCCGACCTTCCTTCTTTGGTAAAGACTCCAACAATTCCCTTTTTAGGCTCAATACCACCAGTCCTGGGAAGGAACAAGAGCCCCTTCTCCAGCCCCCAGCCCCGCTGGGGTGGCTCTGAGTGGAGGGGCTGCCTGCAAATGGCTTTTCAAGACAGCCCTTCTTCGGGGTGTTCCTTGCCCAGCAGCTCCTGCCTCTCTGGAGGGACACCCCTGGTCCCCACTCTGTGGGAGCTCGGCTGCTCAACCTGCTTTCCCAGGAGCACACCTCGCCCTGGCCAGCACAAAGGTATTATTGCGCTGGCTGGGGTCTGTTTTCCTTATTACTACTCCTGGAAAGCTCTCCCTGGTGAATCCCAGCTGGGACACATTTTTTGGGGGGGGAAGGTCTTATTAAATTGTTGATATGCATTTTTCTGCAGTGCTGTTTGTCCTCCCCTCCCTGTCCTGCTCTCCCTGTCCTGCTCTGTGCCCCTGGCAGGAGAGGAGGAAGGGCTGCCAGGCTGCCTGGACCCAAACCCAGCCCTTCCGCTTGGGTGTTACACCCGTGGGCTCCCAGGCACCCCATCTCCAGGAGCCCTCCCAGGGGCTCTCTCCCAGTTAGCCCAGTCCCTGCACTGGCAGGCAGCTGGCAGGGTCTGGCAGTGCCTCCAGCATCCCATGTCCTCCTGCCAGCATTCCCAGGGCATGGCCCCCATCTGAGCACCCAGAGCATCGTCTCCCATTAGCAAAGTGATTTACCGGAGCCCTTCTCCATGCCACCTCCGTGATGTGACCCACATCCCAGGTGGGAGGATAGATGGGGAGCTGGGAGTGGGATGGGGACTCATTGAAAGGCTCCAACAAATGGGTTGTGTTTGCACCGTTCCCATCGTACACGTTGAAACTCTCCTGTTTTTGCGGGATGATGTCAGATCTGGACTCCTCAGCTGGATTCCCGCTGCTGTGGGGAAGGAGAGGGAGCAGAGGCCATGGGGAAAGGGAGGGACCTGGCCAGGACACCCAGCAGGTTGTACACCTCCCTCTCCATCAGATGGGATGAGCAGACAGGTGAAATGCTGCTGGCTTGACCTGCTGCTTTTTCCAGCTGCTGTTGGCTCCAGTAACCCAGGACCAGGCATTTTCCTGGCAGGTTTGGGTCTGGGGGCTCACGTAAAATCCGAGCTGAAGGAGCTGGCAGCAAAACCCACCTAACTGGGGGTCTGGAGTGACTGAAGGGAAAATGTATCCCAACCCATCCGGAGGCACAGGGCAGGCAGAGGTGGCTGGGAGGGGGCAGTGGGGGACCATGCCCACTGCAGAGATGCCAGGAGATCCCCAGCCCATGCCCACCCCACTGACAGCACAGCGGCCACTCGCACCGGGGTGTTTTACCCCTTGACATCACCTCAGCTTTGAGCTGTGCTGGAGGAGGGTCAGCCACCCGGGGAGCTGTCAGAGTCCCCTCCTCACCTCCTGCTCTGCAGAGCTTTGTCCCGTTGCAGCCTCGGGGGGGGCTGTGCCAGCCCCAGCTCCCACGGGGAACAGCTTAGGGACCCCAGTACAGCTGGGCTTTGCCTTGGAGGTTGGGGGGGCACAGGCTTTTGGGGATGTGGAGGAGTGCATGTAGATACAAAGGGCTTCTCAGCATACACCAGCATGGCATCTCCCTTGGGTTATATATGGAGCTCTGCATTTTGGAGGTCCCCAGGGAGTGCTGGAGGGAACTGGGGGGATCCTAACTGTGGGGGTGCCATGAGGGGTGCCACAGATCCCCCCACCACCTTGGTCAAGCGTGCTGCGTCTGCAAACTGCTTCCAGTTATCCAGGGCCCATCTCTCAGGGTGGCTTTGGAGGCATCCCCATCCATAGGGCTGGGGGTCAGGGTGTCCCTGCCCTACCTGGCCCCAGGAAGGGGGGACTCACTTCTCTCCTGTCCCCCTGTGTGGAACTGGCCCCTTGCAGAGGCGGCTGCTGAACGCTTGACAGCTTGTTTAGACAGAAAGGAGGGGGAAAGGGAAGGGCAAGTCCTGCCTCTGCAAACCTCCAGGAGAAAAGCTGCCAGGATCTGCTCACCCCAAAATCAGCCCCTCCAACTCGACCGCCCCTCAGTCCCAGGGAGGCTCCTGCCTGCCTGCACACTCCTCCCAGGCAGCCCCCCAGGGATGTGTCCCACCCCCCAGCCTGGAGATATTTCCCATATGTTTGGTAGGATGAGATGCACAAAACTCTTGGTATTGCCTCCTCTGGGGGTGGTGCAGCCCAGAGCCGTGCCCCCAGCACAGGGAAGATTTGGCTGTGTTCCCCCCACATCCCCTGGGATCAGGGGCCAGGCAGGCTCACGGCTGCTGTTGGAAACCCATCCCAGTCCCTCATCCCAGCAAACCACTCCCCAGATGGGATGGAAATCCTGAGGCTTTGGAGCCAGAAAGCCCACCAAGAGATAATCATAGAACAGCTTGGGTTGGAAGGCACCATCTAGGTTGTAAAGATCATCTCATCCAACCCCTGCAGTGAGCAGAGACACCTTCTACTAGACCAGGTTGCTCAGAGCCCCGTCCCACCTGACCTTGAATGTTTTCAGGGATGGGGCTTCTACCACCTCTCTGGGCAACCTGGGACAGTGTTTCATCACCCTCATTGTAAAAAATTTCCTCCAGGTGAAGCTCCAGGAAAGGGCAGAGCAATTAAATAATCAAATCTAAAAGCATCTCAAAGAAATGAACCTTCAAAACTGAAAGGAGGTTGGTGGACAAGGCAGAATCCTGCAGGATATTTTCCTCAGCAGGGCAGTACTGCAAAGTCAGTGATGTCTCAGTTTCTCGCTGTACTAGTCAGCATTTATGTCTTTATAAGATTGCTTATAAAATCAAGGTAAGCCCAACAAAATAAGCCTATTCCAAAGTGTGGTGGGTTGACCCTGGCTAGAGG
>NW_010303593.1:0-9424 GCF_000700745.2 Antrostomus carolinensis
GAAGTGAGCACACGAAATCTGAGGCCGAAGGTCAGAAATGTCCTGTCGGTGCAGGAATCTCCCCGGGGGATTCCTATGGCCTGAGACACTGTTTGAAGGTGGGATAAATCAAGTCGATTGCAGCCTGTGTCACGGTCCATCCTTTCCTGCTGTGGGGCACTTGGGGCTGAAAACAACCATAGAGACAGGAGAATTTAATTGTCCTTCAGCAGTCAGGACAGCACGTTTCATTGCCAGCATCTTGATTCTGTGATTTCAGGTTCCTGCTGGAGCCTGAGCACCGGGGATGCCCCAGCTCCCCAGGCTGGAGCAGATGCTCAGACCGGTGTTAACTCATTAGACAGTTTCAGCAAATCATTTGATATTTCATTGTTGTTGGTTAAGTGTTAATATTAAAAAACCCCCAAACTCTGTAAATTATTTTTTTAGCAATTCTGTATGTTCATCTCCTTTAACTACCTGTTGTGCTATAAGAAATAAGTCAAATAACGTATAAAATTCCAAATGGCAGTAGTTCTGGAAGCTTCCCAGATCTAGAAGTTGACTTCCATGTGGTTTGCTCCATGTGAAGATACTAGGGCTGGAGTTCGCCACAAAAGCTGAGTGGTAAGAAGCCAATGCTCTAGGCATCTCTATCCACAGAAGCTATTGCTCTGTGGATCTATTTGAAACTTACAATTACAGACTTTTTGTTTAACTTTCAAGTTTTTCTTAGTACTACTTGAAATATAAACACTCGAGTGATTTATAATGCATTTGTTGAGTATAGGCCTTAAAAAATGACCGAAACTCAACAAAAGCCTTTCAGTGATGCTCTTGGGCTCACCAGGTGAGGACTCTCTCCCAGTGCTTCTGTCTGGAAGTTGCTTTCAGAAGGGAGAACATTACCTTTCAGCAAATTGTCCTCTTTAAGTAATTGAGCTTCAGTTTTGAAATTCTTAGTGTCTTAATGGCTTTCAACTGCTTGTGTGAAACCCATTCAAGTGCCAACCCATTATGGAGAGGATGTCACTGAAAAGCATTCCTCTACAAGAGTGCTGTCCCAGAGCCTCTGCAGGAGATGAGGGCTGGAGAAAAACGTGAGCTGCTTCCTCATCATTACCACTGTTTTCTCTAGGCTGAAGTTCAAGAACCTGGTTAGAGGGTTCAGGTGGACTTACAGCAGGAGTAGCTGAGTGTGAATAAGGGTTACCAACCTGTATTGTTGAAGCAGTTGATCCCCCATTGCAGGCTGCTACATTAGGCAGCTGCCTGCTCTCCTGAGTGGCTCATAAGGGACTGAAGCGTTCTGCTTGTGTTTGGTACTTAACAGCAGGAGCTGGTGCATTCTGTGTGTGTACAGTGATCAATCCAGTACCAAATAAGAGAAACAGTTTGTGAGGGATTTTATTTTTGTCAGTTACACTTTTAAAGCTATTGATCTGCCAGAGACTGAGGTTTTCTTACATTTTTAGAGATTGTGTATTTTGATGCATCACCATCTGACTATAGAATTAAGACATAAGCATAGGTCAGATTCAAGGTTTCAAGAGTTTAAATCAGTAGTAAGAATTTCATTAAATTGTCTAAAACTGGCAAAGCAAGGTAATTTACAGTGTTCAAGATTAAACTCATAGCTCATGTTGTTGAACCTCAGTTTGCAGTTGTGGATCAGTACCTAAATATAAATAATAAAGTTTAAGGTCTTAAACTCCTAGTGGAAAAACTTAAAACCTGCAATAGAGACATAAAGAAGAGATGGGAAAATTTGGAGTGTTTTGAATAAGATCTTATGCTTATTTTCTATATGGTTCTATAGGCAGTTTACTTTAGAAAGTGTTCGTTTTAAGAGATAGAAAGAGAACATATGCCAGCAGATATCAAAGCTGAGAGGCTGAAGCTGCCTTTCTCTTGCATCTGTGTATGTACAGACATTTCAATATTTGTCTTTAGAGTACTTATCTTCTGTTAATTTCCAATAGTTTATTTACTAAGAACACGTCAGATGTTTTCCCTTTCTAGTGGAAAAGGGAATTTTGATTTACTGTGTTTTTTGAAACTGACTAGGGCCCTTTGGAAAAGGTTTCAAGCACTAAAGCAGAATGTATTCAGCATCTTATTTGTCCTCCACTAGTCACTGGCCTTATGAAGCAACTTAGCCTAAGCCAACTAAAACTCCTTTTCCCTGGTGCCTACGGTGTGCTGTCTCTGGGGACGAGTTCACGGGCTGAAAAGTCCTTTCTTTACAGACCAGCTATACTCAGATTGAGTAACTTTGGGAGATTCTGGATGGCTTCTGCATGCAGATTCTTTTTGTGTATGAAAAATGCATGAATATTCCCTCAGATATTAATCAATTCTTAGTTATTGAGAACTTCAAGCAAAAAATCAGAAGGTTCTCAGACAGTATTCAAAGGTACTCCTCACATCTAATTATTCAGTCATGCTCCTTGTAAGTGTCTGGCCGAAACCCCTTTCTCCTTCCTTGCTATATGCCCGTGACCATACTGTAGGGTTTTACTGTCTGTAAAGGTAAAGAAGGTGAGCTTGAACTCCCATTTGATGATATGTTCTCTGATACTTCATTTAATCAGTAAACAGCAGGACTCTATAAGACTGTGGTGGTTTCACTGGGCCAGCCCTTGGCTAACAGCCACCACAGTCGTTCACTCACACCCCCCCCCCCCCCCCCCAGTTTGGGTAAGGAAGAACTTGATTTTTACATAGTCTGTATTTTCAATCAAAGAACGTGACAGTTTGACTTTCCTTTCTTAGTATAAAAGGCAAATACAAAACTCTGCATTCATCTGCTGTTACTTAGGAAATACTAATTAACAAAATAATGTAACTGTGTTGCAATTTGAGAGAAACAGACCTGAGTAGCTTGTTCATATTTGGAGATTTACCCTAATTGCATCACTACTTAGTGACTGTGGTATGGGTCACAAAACCTGTCAACCTTCTGCACACCCAGCATACTCATGCTAGCAGTGCACGTGGGACTTCCAGATGCTTCTGTGCTTGTGGGAGCAAAAGCTTTGCATGGTACAAGCTCTGTGAACAAAACCAGAATTACTGTTTCTGCAACAGATCTGGAATCATTTCAGTAGAAAGTTCTAAATAACACAATGCAGCAGAAAGTTTTAGGTGGCAATTCCACCTTGCTTCTATCTGAGAAATTAAAATCTGAAAAGAAACCTCTAATCCAGTGCTCAGTCGCTTAATTCAGTACAAGCTACTTTTGAAACTGGATGGCAAGTCTTAGATAATGGTGATCAATACAGTACTTTTCATGGAAAGGAAAAAGAACCCCAAAACCAAAAACCAAACCAAAACAAGCCCCTCTGCAGTTCACTGGAATGACATCACTTCTGGCATTGTTATAGCAGCCCTTAAGCTAAGTGGCACCAGAGTTGAAGAGAAAAAGGCATGATGTAAGGAAACAAAGTTGTCCTAATAACTTTTTTTTTTATTTAAAAAAAAAAAGCTTTGTGTCAAACAGTTTATTTCCATCTCTAGGTTCAGGTAAGCCACATAAAGTTTGCTCTATGACTTAGGATGTGAACAGGAGCTCTGAATTTAATTACAGGTTAGAATTCAAGGTTACCTGGTCATTTACTTAAAGTATCTTTTTTTCTTAATTGTCAGGATTGAAGAAATTTATCTACTTCTGGTTCACAAAGCAGCTGCCCATATTTATATCAAATATAAATAGGGTTTGAAGACTATCAGTGGAAGCCTCCCTGGTTCATCTATCAATCTGTGGAACTGAAACTTCTCTAAAAATAATTGTTTCTAGCCTGCAGAAAATATTTTAAAATGTGGCCAGTGTGCCACCTCTTTCAGGTCCGTCTCTCCAGCCAGCTTTCCAGCTGAGCACCATCTCAAGGGTCCTGCACATCGGTTGCTTTCTGTCAAAGTCAGTGTTATCGCTGGGAATTAGGAGTAAAGGTACGTGCACCACCATAGCGGCTGCTTCCTTTGGGCCGTGTAATTCACTTTACTTCACCAGACACCCATTACACTGCTCAGTGCTGGTGGTATCTTCAGTTGTCTATTAGAACTAAATGACCTAGACATTGAAAAATTTCAGTACTTATTTGACGTGGTCTATTTATCTGCTAGCAGTTGTCTAGAGAGGGATTTACAAGAAACACATACGAATGACATTGCTGCCTTTCTTCTTCAAAATTACCTTAACTGTGAAGGTGAAGCAGGAGCGAGTTCCAGTGGTGCTTCCTTTGGCTGTGTTTGCCACACCTCTCCCTCAGATGATGGAAAATAGGGGTATTTAAATAGTTGTCTCTCTGTACCTTGACACTGTAGATGGTATTCAGAGCTAAAGGCACTACACATCTGATGATCTTTTTGCTTGGGGAGGAGAACTAAAATGCCACTAAATAATAATGCCACGAAAATGACAACATTTTGAACTCTTCCACTGCTTCCCATCAATCCCAAGTCATTAAGTTTTCCGACGGTATCTACATTAAAGGGCAAGACTGAGTTATGTTGTTATGTTGTATAGCAGATGGACATTTTGGTGGATGGAGAAGTTAGGTAACTCTCCCAAAGTCATGAGAGAAGTCGGTGACCACCAGGAATAGAAGCCACACATGCTGACAACCAAGTCTGAGTGAGCCACAAGACCATCCTTCCTCCAGCGCACAGAGAAGTGTTGGCACGAAAGGGAAGTACTTTCTGTGGTTTTGGAGAGGCTGCTCCAGTGATTCTGACATTATCAGCAGAAGGACACAAGATATTTTACTTTTACATGGAGAGCTGGCTGCAAGGCTCTTGCTGTAATTATTTTATAATTTCAGCTGCTCTCAAACTGGACTCCTTTTCCGAGGATCGGCCAAATATTCCTCTTTGCAGGAGGAAAGAAGGTGGCTAAAGGTGAACCCAGCATTTCTGGAGAGAGGGTAGTTGTTGAAGGGGCTGGTGAATGAAAAAAAATTGAAAATCCATATGATGCCTATCCATCCCGAGGTGTGAAGCACTTTGGTCTGTGTCATGCCAGGCACTCTTGAGCAAAGTATGTGGGCAAAGAAAGAGCTTTTAAGATTGGTGAGAAGAAATGTTCTTTAGTGCCAGCTTTTAAATCCAACTCTGACATAAGTCATGGAAAACATCGCTTATGTTCAGCTATCTGTTTCATTAGCAAGTCTCAAATACATTGGGTTTTTTTCCATGGTTGACACCACTTCCCAATTTCAGTAGTCATCTGTCAAGCCGTCTTGTCTCCCCCTGCTCTCCCTTCAGTCTGCACTGATAGTCGTTCCAGCAGCACCTGACAGTGTAAGGAATAACGCCGTGTAAGCGAGGCTGGAGAAACAGTGACTAACACTTCACAGCAGTACTTTGAGGGAGTCAGCTGTCCCCTAGCCTGGGTGGGTGCAGCTGAACTGCTAGGGACAGGCAGGAAAAAGGCAGGGAACACAACATGGAATGGGTGCTGCCCTGGCAGGTGCTGATTGTGGAGAAAGAGCTTTTCCTCCCTCTGATAATTCCTCCAGGTTGTAGAAACAGGGTGGCTGTGACAGAGCCAGGTCACAGCCAAATGCTAGGTTTATCAATATTAAAAATTGCCTAGTCCATATTTCTGTAAGTAATGGAAAGACAACAGTAAAATAACTTTAGAAGTCACTGTTTATTTACAGAAATGTTTTGGGAGGTGAAGGAGGTTATTGGCCATTTTATAGTATATTAAACAGATAAAGAGTGTGATTCTGCAATTATTCTATATTGTCATTGTGGAATAAGATGGGAATGATAAAAAGAAGTGTTTAGTCATCTGTCAATTAACATGAACACTCTTTTCTTGCATATGCAACAGAAGGCAAAAACATTATAAATTTAAAATCCCTATGTAACATTAATATCACAATCCTGACCAAAGGCCTTAGCTAAGTTGGAGGTCCCATAGCTTTTGGTGTTGTGCAAACAGTGAATAACTATTTCCACCTTAAAAAGCTTATAAATGCTGACAGTTTTTTTTAGACAGGACTTTCTGTGGGTGTAGAGAGGTTTCTTGCTCAGCTGTGACTTAGAGTAGTCATCTTAAAATTGTGAGGGAAGCAAAAGGTAGAGTAAGTGCGAATGAAAACGAAAGCTGGAGAAACTGAAAGAGAAAATGTAGTTGTGGAATAAAAAGGGATGCAAAAGTGCTGAGCACAACTTGTTTTGGTGGAATCACAGAATCACAGAATGTTGGGGATTGGAAGGGACCTCGAAAGATCATCTAGTCCAATCCCCCTGCTGAAGCAGGAACCTAAACGAGATTACACAGGAAGGCGTCCAGGCGGGGCTTGAATGTCTCCAGAGAAGGAGACTCCACAACCTCCCTGGGCAGCCTGTTCCAGTGCTCTGTCACCCTCACTGTAAAGTAGTTTTTTCTCAAGTTTAAGTGGAACCTCCTGTGTTCCAGCTCACACCCATTGCTCCTTGTCCTATCGTTGGGCATCACTGAGAAGAGCCTGGCTCCATCCTCATGACACTCACCCTTTACACATTTATAAACATTAATGAGGTCTCCCCTCAGTCTCCTCTTCTCCAAGCTAAAGAGACCCAGCTCCCTCAGCCTTTCCTCATAAGGGAGATGCTCCACTCCCTTAATCATCTTCGTGGCTCTACGCTGGACTCTCTCAAGCAGTTGGAAATTTAGCTTATGTAGCAGCCAGTAAGAGCCAGAGCCATTTGGGTTCCCAAATGTACGTCATGCTCTGGTTGGCACTGTAACTTCTGATGACGGAGTCCAAGAAGTCTTCTCTGTAACAACCAGAGCACTTAATTTCCCCCGAGCTCCACTGTGGCTTTATTGCAATGAGAGAAAAGAGACTCTCCTAAGTACTTAGACCCAGATTTTTTGAGTGTTAGATCCCCAAGTCTTACTGAAATTAATTCTTTGGCTGAATTAATTTCTCTGTTCTCTCAATGATTCAGCCTTTCACTACTGAGTTTTCAGTGTCTTACTACATTAAAAAAAAAAAAAAAAAATTGTGCCTTACTGCAGCATCAGATTGAGTTTGTATTCACATACATTCCCTTCTGGTGGCCTTTCTTCTGTTAGTGTTGCTCTGATTAGCTGTAAAAGATCGAGCAGATATTCGTGAAATAGGTTGTTCCTAAGGGCCGCTCTGATGTTTATCCTCTTACAGTATGGCACAGCTGGGAGTGGCAATTTACTCTTGTAACAGGTTGACCAGGGATCAGCTGCAGTATTAAAAGATTAGTTCCCAGTTAATTTCTAGTGAGCTGTTTGGTACTAAACTCAGCATGTTGATGTGGATTTTCAACATTTGAATGTCTTTCTCATTTATGTAACAATTTTTTTGAAGTCTAGCTTAAAAAAAAAAATCCCTGTATTCTATTTATTTATACTATGCCATTAAGGAATGCCTTAATTTTAAACTTATATTTTGTATAATAATACATATTTTTGGATATCTGGACAATAGCTCTAACAAAGCAACCGAGTCACTCTTAACTAACAGGTTGCAGTGCTGCCAACAAGAACAAATGAGAAATATGTGGACTCAGTGATTAAAAAAAAAAATCAACCAGTTAATTTGTTTTCAAGGATTATGGACATGATTCAGTTTTACTTACTAATGAACCTACAAAATTGAATACAGCTGTTATAACAATGTTTGTATTTATCTAGTGACCCTGCTGTAAACAGCTATCACTGTAGCATTGCAGATCCACTTCTAGCTCATTTTTCAAGTGCATAGCTGCTACATGATTAAACTGATTTCTTACAAACCCAAGACTTTATTCTCTGCCAGTAGAGTTAGCAAAACTCAGAAAATTTTAAAAGCTGCATGTAGTCTAAACACAATGTCTCAAGGAATCTGAGAAAATGAAATTGGGTGAGGATTTCCCAACTAAACTTTCAGCACTGTCTCTGCAGCAGTTTTTAATCCTGCATTCTTCACAATATCACCTATACTCAGTGCAGCACTGGTTCCAGTTGGGCCACTGTTTATGGCACAACAACAGTAGCATTACAACTCTTAACCTTTAGTTCATGAGGTGTATCAGCACCCTCATCCCTTGCTGCCCTCGTGATTTCTCAGTTGCAGAGATGGGGGCTTGCGTGGGGCTTACGCACCAAACAACAAACTTTCTGTATAGGAATTGGTAGGCAGGACGTTTGGCGGCTGCTGTGGAAATTCTTTGTCTGGTGTCTTGAATTCTGCTGGATCTTTTTCTGCTGCCCTGGATACAGCAGTGCTTTGACATTACTTTTGAGTGTAGCCATGGTGAATGGTACAACTCTGTTCTTTCTCCTGAGAAAAGGTGCTGTTTTCTGATCAGTTCTAGTCAGGTGTTTAATGTTAACTTTTACATGTAAAATCAGTTCCGCAAGAAAATTGAAAAATGCCTCTGCCCTCAGAGTCAGAATTTCTTTAGACTGTGAGCAACACAAATAGGAATTGTGGTGTTTGTCTTCTGGGCTTGGGAACTGTTACAGTGTCAGCAAGAGTTATGAGATGCTTGCGTTGACTTTGTACTGTGCCCACAGTGTCTCTGTGCCCAGTACACTGGAGTGAACTATTACAGACCTTCTATGGATGCTGCGGTGGCTTCTTTTGAACTGAAAAAGTTGTGCCAGATCTGCTCAAAATAGTGTGCTGAATTTGCTCACTTGTGCTGTGTGTGAACAACAGATGAAGCTGAGCGTGTTCCTTTTCCACAAAATGTAGAAGACACGTTGGTAATTTAGCAGGTTTTGAAGCACTGGATATCACGCTTACAAGAGCCTTTGTTCTTTCATCCTTTAAAACCCAGCATCTCTGGTTTGTGTATGATAACAAACAATACTATTTGTAACCATGTGCATTTTCTTGCTTTTCTATGAGTTGTTTAAAAATCCTGTTACTGGAGGATGGTTTTCCTTGTTTGTGTTGCTGGCTTGTGAGGGCTTTAGTCTCTTGGTTCAGGTTTGCTGATATACCACTCTGCATCTGAAACATCTTGGCAAGGAGCATGAAGTGCTTTTTCTCTTCTTCCACGGAGCTTCTGCAGAAGCTTCTGCACTGGCTAAGCCTGTCCTTCACCATATAGTTAAAAAGTAAAAAGCAATTACTCCTGGGGAATAATTGTGCATCCTTACCTTCAAGAAGGTTCCCAGCCCCTGTGATGCCCCCTCTGTATGGAAGCTGGGCTCATAATATGGCAAAATAAAATCTGTTATGGTGCCATCAGCCTGTGATAGGCTTTGGACGTTGAAAAAGCAGGAGATTTAATGGACTAAGCTCTAAAGTCAATAAAAGACTCTGTTTTGCCTTTGCTAGTCTTGGCTTGAGATAAAAGTAACTGTGGATGCTATATTCGATTGGTAGGAATCACACACAGTGGAAAGTACATTAGCATTTCGGATTTATAGTATTTCTAGTCCAACACTACGTGTCAAATGATAGCCAGGAATTTCAGCAGG
>NW_010303593.1:9438-36711 GCF_000700745.2 Antrostomus carolinensis
CAGCAGGAAAAGTAAAACCTGTGTAAAAAACAATTAAGCAAAAATATGTCCGGGGGCAAGATATTTTGAGGAAGTAGCTGGCCTTTGTCTCTGCTTAACTGTTTTTAACCTTTCCAGCATTATAAGTGGATTATAGATATATTTATAATGTGTATTTGCAGTTGAACAGAAATCTTGAGCTAATATTAGAGCTTATTAAATAAGATACAGGAAGAAATATATCACAATGGTGTATTTTAACAGAAAAAATAGGTTTTGTTCATTGTATTTTTAAAGAAAAAACCCCATATGTTGTTGAAATAAATAGATCAGTCTAAAGTCAGTGTTGAGTTACATAAAACTTAACTTCAAATCATTACTGTTTAGTCATAACTGCCTGAAAATAGAGCTTGAGAATCAGAAGACTGTTAAAATGTCAAGCATCCTTAACAGTAGCCACTGCTCTTTGCCTTACACTGACGTGTGAAATTCAGCCTCTCATGTGTCCAGTGTTGAGATGCAGTTGTTGAACGCATTTACCATACTTACATTTTACAACAATAACTATATGTACCTAATCATTAATTACATTTTGCCTCCCTGCTGCACATCAGACTTAAGGAGCTTTCACAGGGCTCAGCAGGAACTCTTCTCCCAACCTGTTTTAATTGCAGCAGCTGCCTCTCTCCTGACAAAAGCCTTGTTGAGGAGATGGCTTCACAAAGGAGTTTCTCCCGCCCTCCCCAGGAAGAGAGGGCCTGGTAGAGTGAGCACAGGGTAGGGATCCCTAAAGGGCTTAGCACCTTGTAATGCAGAGAAAAATGAGACTTTGTGTGCTGGTGACAAACCTGTTCCTCTGAGAATCGTGTTGTGCCTCTGAGCCTTGTAATCTGGAAGTGAGAGTAGAGGAATTGCCTCCTTCCTCGCAACTGGGTCAAACAGAGCGCAGCAGAAGCTGAGTGTGTTCCTCCCTTAATCATCCATCTGCCTGAGAGCCAACATCTTCAGTTTAAAGGAATCTGTGAGGTAGCTTAGGTCATCTTTGCCTCCCTCACAGTAAGTCCCATGGCTACCAGCAGAGATTCACAGCGTCAGAGCTTAAGGTATTTATATGTCACTCAAAAGGAAAAAAAAGAGTTTTGCAAATTTTTGGAGGTAATTGGAATCCTTCTCTCTCCTTGGCTTTTTCCACTTCTGTGTTTCTCTGTCCCATAAGGCTTATTCTAATCTTTATTTTGCACAACAATGTTGTGAGATGATAGAAGTTAAAACTTTTGGCCAGGAGCAGAAAAATTGTATGAAGAGTTACTAAAATAGAGGCCTATATCTTCTTGCCCTTCTAAAATCATTGTTTGTTTATGCACTGCTGCCACCACTAAAGTAATTTAAAAAAGAAAGAACCAAAGAGCCAGCTCAGGTGGAGAAGTGAAAAAAGAGAGTTGAGAAAATGTTGCCTTGTGCACCTACAGCTACAGTACTGAGAATCATACAGATACTAAGATAGCGATACATATTGTTATATACATGAATTGCAAATTATTTGCAAGTATCAACAAACTTGATTGCAATTGAAATTGAGGAATTCCTCATCTTTTGGTATAAGCAACAAGTGATTTAGGCCCACAGGTGTAAGTTGCTGATGGCTCTTAGGGGCTGCACCTGGCTTCCTCAGTGGAGCTATGTGGACAGCTGCTCTGAGGAAGCATCTTCCGAAGTTATTTTAGTTACTGTCTCAACTTTCCAGGCTGTGTCTTTGCCATCTCTCCTTGCTAGAATGGTAATAGCAGCAGAAGGCAGGGGTGCATGCTGTTCCTGTGCAGCTGGCCCTCGCAAACCTCAGGCTGCCCACCTGTACTGTGCCTTCCTTTCTTTCCAGAGAGCTCCCTGAGTGCAAAACCAGCCTTCTTGGAAAGATGTAACAGAACCGTCCTGACTTCTTACATAAGTTTCATAAAGTTGAAGAACGCCAAGCAAGTGTGTTGCAAAACTGTAGTACATAGCGTATGCATGCTTGCCTTAGGCTGCATGCCATCATTCTCACAGGTGCAGAACAAGATGTAGGAGTGGAAATTGCCACCAGCTCAAAACCATAACACTTTGCACATTGGTGGAAATGACTACTCAAGGTGCAAAGCAACAGCTTTCAGAATGTGGTCTTGAGTTATTAATAGAGCTGTGGTTTTGCTAGGTCGCAAATGGCACTGCTGGTTACTTTTTCTTGTGTTCCAGTGGACCGGTGGAAGTAAATTTACTTTATTCTTTTAATCTTTCTCATAACCTTTTACATTTTTCTCTAGCTAGCATGCGTCTCAGGGCTGAATCCCTGGGCTCTGCTTTGATGCAGCTAATGCAAATTGCCACTCCTATCTGTATCATTAGCCTAGTGTTAGTTAATAATACTTAATATTTTGCACAGTCACTTGTATCTTTAAACCACTTAACAGTTATTAACTAATTAATCCTCACAACATGCTTGTGAGTTGGAAGGTAAATATATATTAACATTCTCCTTTTAGCAAAGGGGGAATCAAATAGGAAGATTAAGTGATTTGCATGGACTTAGTGGCAGAGCTGGCAAGAGAACTCGTGCGCTTGAGTGCTTGTGCATTATCCTTCCATCCCCACTGGCTCAGTGTGAATTCAACACCCCACAATTATCCTGTGTAGCCTTTCTGATTACCTTGGTACCTTTTCAGGTATAAAGTTTATGTCACATCGGTGGTTGTAACTATCATACTGAAGGATGGCTGCTGCCCAGTGGTGCAGACCTTCCCAAATCCCATTGCACAAAACGTGGGCAATACCAGGAGTGAGGCCCCAAATCCATTGTACTTCCCCCAATAAATCCATGCCAGGTCTGTATTTAGAATAGCACTGTTCAGAAGAAAAATCCTGAACCTTCTCACCAGACCTGATTAAAACATATGTAATACCTGGCCCTTGCCTTTACAGAACAATATTAATTATTTATATTGTTATTTCACTCAATGCTGAATTAAAGCTGGAACACCTGAGAACAGTAAGTCTTGCTGTGGAGACAACTCTGTCATGTTTACAATCAGCAAGGAACATTTGTGAGACTGTGGGAATTCTATCTGATAGGCTTAAATTTACTGAATATTTTAAAATGCTGTAGATTATTTTAAGCAGCTTAAATGATTTTGACTTTAACAGCAATTTTAGCAAGTGTGCAATGTGTAGTCAGCATGGCACAGTGAGTCTTACATGCTATTTGCCATTGACAGGTGTTGCAAAACGGTATTTAAAATGGCAATTGGAAAGTACAGAGTTCCCAAAATGTTTTTTCACTTTTTCTGCTTTGATCCCTGAGCACTTCAGGAAAGGGGAATGTGTAAAGATGCTCTCCACGTTTTGTCTTTTTTTCCCAGCTGCAGCACCTGGAAGCATGAGTGTGGCGAGTGCTGCCTTATTGTTTTCCTCACATGAGTGATGGCTGGGGCCGTGGTAATCTTTCTTTCACGCTGTCCAAACCCAACTGCTCTCCTTTTGCAGTCACACGCTGTTTGGCTGATTATCCATGGCCAGTTCCCCAGCTTTCTCCGGTCACTGGTATGTTTTGCACAAACGCGGATGAGGGGAAGTATGAGACACCACGTTAAAATGCTCCCTGCCCAGTCCCTCAAAGAAAGGTCCTTGTACAAATGCTTGACATACAGATCATATTCAACCTTTGATCATCTGTCATTTTGTTGTAAGAAAGCATGCCATCATTTGCCACCGTTTAAAATAGACCCAAAGGAAGTCAGGGCTTAATCTTAACCTCGAACACATTGAGCCCTGTATTTCCTATCCAGCCATCCACTGTGCTATCTGGTTTCCTACACCTCAGACCTGCTAAGTTTAGTTCCTCCCAGCCAGCTGCTAAGAAGGAAGGGAAACTGTGTTCACTGTGGATAAAGCATTCGCTGTCCACAGCTCTTCCAGCTCCTCACCAGCCTTTACATCCGGGTCTTCTAAACAGTAAACAAAAATACAGTTCCGAGGTTTCCTAATTTTAAAAAAAACATGTATTTTAAATTATTATCCCTCTTTCTCTTAATTTGTCTTGTGGGTTCATACATTTAAATCTTTGGTGCCATGCTTTCTTGGGCTTCCCTAGGAAGAACATCCTTACTTGCATGATTAGGTGCAATCATTTAGCAGTTATGAATATCTTGTGGTTAGACCATTGCTAAATTCAACATTGGAGTGTTATGCATTAATTAATATTATATCAAATCCAATGCGGTCACTCAGATCTTTCATCTTACAAAGTAAATGAAGGAGTAGGAATATATAATGCACCATACAGGAATTGAGATTGCTTCACCAGAAGCCTTTGTTTGTCATAGAAAGTAGCTGCATAAAATAGCTGTGATAACTGACCTACTTTCCCTTTATATCAGTATGATTCCCTGTCCATTTACTTGTGGTGAACAGATTTTTATCATGGAGGAACTGGCTGATTTCTTCCTTGGAGGTAGTCTCTTGGGCCCTGCTATGAAAGCCACAGACCTCTTTCAATAGAGTGTCTTCTGGGGACCTTAAATATTTATTAACTCAATTGCTTTCTTCCTCCGAATTTTTAGGAGAATTATGATAATTTTGACATAACTGCATCTGCTGGGTTATTGGGTCTTGTCTGGCAGCCACATGCCACCCATGTGGGTGGTTCAGCTTCCATGAGCTGGAGCTGGCCATTCAGGGGGGATTCAGCGATTCTCTACCCCTGCCGTACAGGGATCTATTTTCCCAGTGATAGCAGGGCTCTTCTGGGCAGAATTTTGGTTTTGGATGATTTACAAAGCAAAAATCTAAACCTAAAGGACTGGGAAAATTCACTCTTTGTCCCATCTGATTCCACTAAACATTGGTTAAACACCTCTTTTCTGTTGTGTTCACCTATCTCCAGTATTTCAAATCACAGAAAAGGATTTACAACACCATTACAAGGGGCAGAAGAGCCTGACATACCATTACAAGAAGCAGAAGGGGCTGAAGACCTTCTTTCAGTGTTTGTAGAGGTGCTGTTTTCCTTTCCTAGAGTTGCACACAGTTTTATCCGAGTTGTTCTGAAGTTTCCATAACAATTGTATCCTTCCACACCTGTTTGGTCCTTGCTTTTGAATGGCAGCACTCATAAATTCAGTTTTGAATTTGGTATCTGGATCCACTTCTCGCAGCGTCAGGGTGAATAGAAACATGTTTACATGAAACAATCCAGTTGACCCTAAAATACAATAGACTTCTGTAGAATATTTATTTATGACAAGAAAAGAAAGGTTAACTTCATCAAACTTAAAACAGGGTAGGAAACTCCATCCTGCATTTTTATTTTAGTACATGGATGTATTTCATTCCTTCCCACTGACCCCTAGTGTAATTACCTAGTTCTCTCATTTTACCCATTTTAAAATGGGATAATTCATAAACTTCAACGTTTCCATTCTCTATTAGAGGCAAATTAGGCCTGGTTCTCTGTATACGTTTTTAAAATGAAGCAATTAAATGTGTGAAGGAAAAAGAAAAACATGAAGTTAGTACAGAGCATTGTCCTACAGATAAGGGTAGAAAAGGCACAGGATGGGGGTGTAAATCAAATGCTTAAGAAAAAATTGTCTAGAGCGTGTAAATGAATTCACAGAACCCAGTCATGAAGACAGAAGAGCCTGACAGTACTGCTGTATTAGTCTGCTCAGAGATGGCTGAAAATGGAAGATGAAAACACCTGGAAGCTAATGGCTCTAGAAAGCTACTCTAACATATCTTTGGCCAGTCAGGAGTGGCTCGTCCAAAATTGAAAGCTGAAGGTCCTTCTGAGCCAAGGGAGACTTCTGTGATGAGGAAGCTCCTAATACGCTGAATAACCCTGGCAAGTAGTCACCAAATTTACTGTGATACCAAATGAGTGCAATGATATATTTGATTATTAAATTATAAGCATTGAGATTCATAATCTTCCATCTTTCCTTCAGCGGGTGTGTACATAGTTCATCTCACTGGTTTTAATGCAAAGTTCAGTAATACTCAGCCTAGTTAAGGATGGCTAAGTAGCCCAGATTAAGGAGCTTTAATAAATGTTTGCTCCAGGCCCAGCTGTGTTGGTAGGAGCATCTCGGTGATGCTTCCCAGCTACTGTAGACTCAGAGCATCGATTATTATCCTTGTGTAGTTCCAAAGGTAACGTGCTGTAGGTTTGCAATGACACCTTTGGTTTTTGTCGGTAATCTTAACACTTTATCTGTATTTCACTTAATAGATTCAGGAACAGACGCCTCCATTCTCTGGAAAAAATTATCTGCAGGAAAGCTCAAATCCACCCGTTTGTCTGTCATGTGTTGAGCAAATGGTGCTGACACCAGGAAATGTGCAGCACTTGACACGTGTGTTTTGTAAGTGCGTGGATGCAGCTAGCAGGCATTGTGCGCAGTCAGCGCTTCGGAGTGCTGACAGCATCCTGACAGATACTCATAGTGGACTGAAAAGAGGATAAATGACTATAAAAAGCATATAATTACATTTTAATGTGCATAAATGTACATTAGTGAAGACTTCAAAAAATTACCATCTATCACAGACTAATGTATTATTTAAGCAACTTTTTGAGGTGTAAATATATTTAAAACTATTTTGAGAAAACAGTATTTTCTAGGATGATAGTTCAGACTTTGAAGCTACCCGTGGTGCAGCAGAGGAGCTGTGCAGGCTGACTGGCAACTTACTGCTCTTGCAACTGCTTTCCCCTTTGTAACAGGAGACCAGTGTGGTGTTCTTTGCCCACAAATGATGGGGCAGTTTGGCAGACTGGAGCAGAAAGAGACCCCTGGACGTGGCCGGGAGTTATGTGACTCTCTGGAGAGGTGGGGTGAGGTGAGAGAGGAAAGGAGGGAAGGGGCTGGTGATTCGTGGCCATCTAAGGAGACAGACTGACGGCAGATGAGTTCTTGGAGGGAGATGCTAGGAGTTGTCACGTAACATGGCAAGCTTAGCCGCATCTAGCTCCAGTGTGGGTGCGTAACAGGGACGTGCAGACCCTTTGCTGTCAGAACCAAGCTGTATTTGCATAAATGTCGTGCTGCTTGGCTGCTCCTGTAGTGAAAATACAGGAGGAGGCTGTAGGTCCCCAGCACAGCGTGTCGCACAGCCACCCGTGAGGCAGAGCAGCGTGGCCAGCCGAGGAGCTGGGTGGTGGCAAAGCCCTGTCTGGCTCCGAGGGAAGGTGATCTGGCAGCAGGCTGGTATAAGTATGGCTCTGGCTGACAGGCTCTGGCTGAGAGGACAGATTTCCAAAGCGCAGAGTTCATGAAAAATCTGTGTATAAATCAGTTTCTTAAGGAGCTTTAGGAGAATGCTGAACATTGCGTTTACAGAGACATCAGCTCCTGCCTCTGCTCAACTGTCACTCTTCTTCCCTGGTCCTTCAGCCATTCTCCACGTTGCTCCAGGAAATTCCATGCCAAGACACCTTAACGATCACCCCACCGTCTGCACCCTCCTTGGAAACTTGCCCTGGTTGTCTGACGCAGCCACAGGCGGGCTGGAGTGAGCCGAGGTCTCTGCCCCACCAAGCTCTCTTCCAGTTTTGCCTCTTCCTGGGACATTTGTGTTTTGGTTGGTGCTGGCACGCTGCCTGTGGGCAGGAGCAAGCTGGGGCAGCAGCCAGCTCACTGTCATGGGTGGTGTGAGGATTCACCTCTGGGACTCCGGCACTCGAGGGGGTCCTCACAGAGACTGCAAAGATTAAACCTCAGAGCTGAAAAAGGCACGGTAAATGGTTTCTGGGACCTCCATAGGGAGTGATGTGGGATGTTTGTGTGTCCACAGCACCTAGCTATCCGTTAGGAAAAAACCATGACTGAACTCTGATGGCAGGGCAATATTCCCAACGTTACACTGGTGAGTTACTGTGCACGTTGCCTGACATCCTTGCACAGCCTTGAGCAACAGATGACTAAATATCATCTGATTGTCTGTTATTAAATAGTAGGTGAACGTGTGTGTTTCACTAAGGAAGGAAATGATGAAACTGGGGTGACATACTTGGAAAGATCTCCTTTTCAAAACCCCTTTTTCCTTTTCAAGGCAACGGATTTGCTGCTGACAACTCAGGCAAGGTTGGAATAAGCCAAAATGATAAGAAAGGAGCCTTTTGCTTTTAAGTCTTTAGGAGTTAGGTTAGTGAGATAGCAACAGAAATTTTATTGTGCATGTTTCCAGTGTAAAGCTATGGAGCAGGCAGAAGGTGTCTTACTGCCTTTAATAAGAATTGGGTAACTCCTTGGACTCAGACACGTGCCCAGTTGTGCTCTGAATTTAGAAATCAAGCATTGCTCCCAGCAATGACTTTTTTAAAAAATTGATTTTCTTAATGTAGATCATCTTCTAAGGTGACCTCAGGAGAGGCAAATCAATGCAGGACTGCTGAAAGCAGCACTCACTCTCGGCAGAAATACTGACGCCGGAGTTGGGCAGCACCAGCCTTGTGGCAGCCCTGCCTGCACTCGACCCCAGCTGCTCATCTTGGCTGTGGGGAGCCCCCAGCTCCTCACGTGCAAGTGGGTAACATGGAGGCTGATCTGAACCCATGGATGTCCTTCAGTTGTACCAAAGCAGCAGGCTCTCAGGGAGACGCTGCAGGTCTTCAGCTCACTGGGCTGTTTTGTGAGACTGGATCGCTGGGACACTCTGAGCAGAAATAATGACCTTCAATTAGTGTGTAGCATCGCCAGGATCCAGGGATTGCAGGCTGAGCAGGCTGATTTGGGCTGTGTGTTGAGTGTGCTGCATGGCCATCGCTCATGAATGGTTATTGCTCTCTGTTGTTTTAAACATGCTCAGGGAGAAGAGAAGCTTAACTTCTTTATGACTTTAAATATTCCTGTGAAAAGCACAGGAAATAACAGAAATGCAAAACAAACTCAAGAAACTTGATAGCCCATGCATCACTGTAATTTCCATTATTTCCTGGGGTTGACTAGCTCAGAAATACTGCAGGAAGTGCTTTTCTTGTGGTATTTTTGCTTCCTCCCCAAGCAAAGTGGAAAGATTACACAACAGCACGTGAAAATGAGAGAGGGACCCGTGCCGCTGGTGGGCTGGGTCATGGAAGCACTGGATTTCTGCTTTCCATGGCTGTTCCCAGCTTGGCAGTGAACAGGCAAGGGGTGAGGGCCAGTGTGGTGGCACTCCAGCCCTCAGGAGCCAGGAAAGCCTTGGCCCCTTTGAGGAGGGTGGCAGGGGAGTCGGAGGGTGGGCTGTGGGCAGGTGCGGGGCTGGCAGGAGGGCACTGGCATCACTTCTCTCTCCTCAGTACTCGATGATGCAGAGAAGCTGATCAACCTGAGGTGTCACTTTGCAGCTTTAGGCCAATTTTTACTGTATCTGAATGAATCTGCCCAATACCTGCATACAGCTTAGTAAACACTCAGGAGGTTAGGCCAGTTCCTCATGCGTACTTTATCATTTTGAGATGTTTTGAGATCTCATTTAGAGATGTGCAATGCCTGCAACCTTCCTCCATCACACTGACCAGTCAACCTTCAGTCTGGTGAGCTGGAGTGTGTGCATTAAATCCTGCATTAAAGCTTTGCTGATAACATTATGCTTATTAAATACTACAAACATTTTTCCTGTTTGCCAAACAGTGGGGATTCCTAGTGCACACTGGGGAGGCATGAACTATAAAAGCCTCTATTATTTTTTAATTAGGCCATATCTAATTAAAATGATTGCCTGCCATTACTAGCATTTATAAAGTATTTTCCAACTCAGCATGACTCATGGGGCTGCACTGCAATCTATTTGGGATGTATTTGCCTGTGCTGTGCAATTGTCCTTTATCATCATAGGCAGGCAGCGTTTGTCTGAATTATTTAGTGTGTACTGCCAGCGGTCCAGGCCTCTATGATTCTTCTTATAAATTAACTGATTAGCCTGTTTTGCATACATATGAAATCTGGGTTTGAGGTCCAGTTTGGGGCTCTGAACAAAGAAATTAATTTGAAGGTAGAAGTAGGACTGCCTCTAGAAGTTGCTAACGAGGAATTTAACAGCTTGGCGTGCCAGGCTAGTTTGATAGTGAGCTATTGCAACCAGTTTGGACACTCTTACAGGCTTTCTATTAATCTGAGTGGGAATGGGAACCTCTTCAAGCAGCCCAGTCAAACTCAGCCCACAGGGAGCGACTGTTTTGGAGGGAGGTAAAGACCCTGGACCCTTGTATGGTGTAGGATGTCATAGGCAACCCCATTAAAGCCAAGGTTAGCCAGGAAAATATTTGACACTGTCCCGCATGACATCCTTGTGTCTAAGTTGGAGAGCCATGGGCTGGATGGATGGACCACTGAGTGGATGAGGAATTGGCTGGATGGTCACAATGAAAGAGTTGCAGCCAATGGCTCAATGTCCAAGCGAGGGCCAGTGATCCAGTATGTCCACACTGGAAGGACAGTGCGTACTGGAGCAGAGTGAGCCCTCGTGAGAGGGAGGCGGGCAGCAAAGCAATGCTTCTGCCTGAGGGGTGTGCAGGGCAGGTCCTGCAGACCCCTGCCCCATCCCTTCCCATGTAACCCTCCAGCTTTTGGATCCCTTGGTGGTGCTACAGCACATTGGGTACAAAAGGAGGTGGAGATGTATGGTTGGACTTGATGATCTTACACTTGAACTCAATGATTTTAAGGGTCTTTTCCAACCTAAATGATTCTATGATTGTGTGTGAGGGGTGAGAAGCAGGCAAGGACAGGACAGTAGGATGCTGAGTGGAGAGATACAGTGGCAGATGCTGATGGAGCAACTTAAAAGTAAAAGACTCAGCTCTGCAAATTACAGCATGTACGGATGAGCTGAAGCTGTTGCTGTGTCAGTGCAAGGTTTACAATCGTATTTCAGCACTTTCAGCTCTTGTTCTCCTTCACTTTCACAGCTAGCGTTTTTGGTATGTTTTTCTTCCAAGAGTTATTATGATATATAAAACAGAGGTGTGTTGCTGTTATTGTCTTTCCTTTAAGTCAGCACATCCCAAGTAGGACATGACAAGACATAGAATTAGGTTAACATTAAAATCTTACCAGATAAATTTAAGTTTTTAGTATGGGCTTGCCCATCTGAGATTATAGCATCTTTATTCTGAATGCTGAAACCAATACAAAGTAAGATGTAATACCTGCTCTGTGAGCTGATAATCTAAAAGGCAGTGCCTTTAAAAAAAGAAGGTAATATATTTCAGCTCTATTTTATATGTTAGGAACTGAGACACAGAGAACCAAATTACTCCCATGTCATGCAGACTAGGAATTAAAGTGTGTCTTGATTTTCTAGTTTTGTCTTAACCACAAACACAAATTTTCTCTCTGCATAGGTATCATTTATCCTGGATTTTGAAACATTTCTTAAAACTTTTGCCGTGTTATGGTTGCTCCCTAGGTGCTCGGACAACTAGCTTTATGGCTGCGGCCTTTTCTTCTGCTGCTGTGGATCAAAATGTAAATTTTCTTACCTCTTCTAAGACAGTCTTTGCTACAAGTATTTATTTTCTTCATTGTACCTTGAAGAATCATTGCATGTGTCATTCAAATATGAGCTTTGTGCTCTTTCTGGTGGTAAAACAACAATAATAAAAGCGCCTAGCTTTTTCTCCTGCAGACAAACACCATGGTAATTAATGTGAATGCAATTAATCATCACCTGCCAATCCACTGGCTTTTGTGGGTCATTCATGTGCTCTTTTTATTTCTCTTTAATTACACAGCAGGGGAAGGAGAAGCTGAGGTTGTGCATGGGACAGGGCTGGCGGTTGCCAGCTAACAGCAGTGAGCTTTGGAGTAATCTTTTCCTGTTGTAGAACAGAAAATGAGTCGATGATCTAAGACCCAAGTTAGTTTCTGCTGCTGTGACTGGCAGCTCAGTTTTCTCCTCTGGGTTGCTGCTGGAGCTGAGGTTTTTCCGAGATGCTGCTGTGCTGAAGCTGCTGCTGGGCCATCTGGATTGTCATGTTTGTGTCCCCCTGGAAGCCTGATCTGCCTTCCAATTTTGGAATGCACTAATCGCACCTCCAGAGCTGAAGGTGGCATCTCTGGCAGATTTTGGTATGGGCAGCTATTTTTACCAGCTATTGCAGCAGAAGGCGTCGGGTTATATTGCCTGGATCCCAGTGCCTTTTCAGCAATTTGTTCCTTATTTCTTAATACAACAATATTATTCTAGATGCCTGAACTTCTCCCAGGAAAAGCATTGGGAGGAGGGTGTTAAAATGAAATTAGGGGATAACAAGTTTTTACTAGTTTCTTCTGTTCTTTCCCTGGCACAGCTGTAAGAGACAGGAAATTAAGTGAGACAGACCTTTGGGCTGGGCTAAAAAGGTCACTCGCCTCTTCTCATCTCACAAAACCAAGTTCCTGAAGCAAAACCAAGCACTCAAAGCAGAGTAGCACCTCTTACTCTCCATCGCTTGCCTGCGCGGTGTCGGGGTTTGCTTTCCTTCCTGAGCCCAACACGAGTTCAGTGAGAGCTCACACACCAAAGCACAACAGAGAATGGTAAACTTGCCTGTTTGGTTTCCTCTGGTTTCATTGGTTTGCAGCTGGGCTGAGAAGAGTTTTTAGCCTGACACAGCACCCTATAGCAGAGAATTAATTTTTCAGCACCTTTATATACAAAATGGTTGCAGCTCTTCTGAAGAAAGAAACCCAGCTCACCTCTCCCCCAGCTCTGGTCCTCCCTGGAAGCACTGGAAAGATGGACCTGCCTTAGATCCCCTGGGCTTTGGCCAAAATGATCTGCATCTGAAAGGGAAATACTGCCAGAGCAGTTAAATTTAGCCTTATTAATTATTCCTGGCAACTCACACAGCACCAATTAAACAAGGATTTACATTCCTCAAGGATTTTAGCATAATTTTCACTTTCAATCTAAGTCCTAAATATGGAATCTGTCTATTAGAAGATGGCTGCTTCCCTAAATAATTTAAGTTCATGTTATTTCATGAATGAAAAGAATTTCTTTAAGAAATCATTAGTGTATATATATGCTTTTAGCTTGTCTTTTTTATTAGCTTTGCACATACTGCCTTTTGTTTGGTTGCTTTTTTTACTGTCAAACTCTAGAAGCCCTTTAGCCCTAGCTCTCTCTTTGTCAGAGTTAATGTAGGAAAAAATGTGGGGGTTTTGTGTTTATTTTTGTTTCCAAAGCGAGGAGTACAGCCAGACCACAGACAGGTATTGCTGTGTAACCACTCGTTAGAACTGCACCAGGAGCAGGACAGCAATTCCAGTGCCTGTAAGGTAATGGGAGCTTCTACCGAGGTGCTGCCCTTGTTTGCTATTAACCCTGCCGGGAGATGGGTGCTGCGCCCATGAGAAATGGCGTGGCCACGCAGAAGTGTTCAGCACAGAGCTGTGTTGTCACCTTGTCCTGTGGAGTGGGGCACGGAGCAGTGCTGTGTGCCAGCCTCATGCCCTGGGCCACAGCAGGAGTTGCACCAGGTTTACACACAAGCAGTGGCTTTTTCTGTGTGTGAAAGTTGTGAGTGGCATTTCTATGGTGGACATTTCTATTATGTCTCATACCAGGACTGAAGGAATTGCTGTACTGGCATCTGTAGTGGAACCGAGCATTGGGAGTCAAAGGAGGTATTGAAAGCAGAATTGTTGCTATGTTATAGCGTCATAACATTATATCATTGCTGTGAAAAGTAATGTGATGATCAATTAAAATAATTCAGGGAGCTAATTCTCCTTCCATCCATGCACCGTCTTGTATTGAACTGATATTAATAATATTAACCTTCAATTCTTCTCAGTGATAAAAGCAAATCTGTGTAAGCTGGTTCAGCAATAAAAAGGGTAAACATCTATGTGCAGTAACTGAGCAGATGAGTGGAAGGAGCCCTCAGAGCTCAAAGTCTAGTAACAATAATGTTTAAGAGAGTTTTGCTAAAGTCACTGTACAGAGCAGGATTGTTGCTGCCCTTGAAGTTAAGGACTCACACACACTCTTTGTGTTTGCCAGCACGTTAGACAGTAGCAACCTGTGAAAAGCACCACGTGCTTTATAGCATTTTATAAATACTCAGAATTTCTAGACATCGAAGGACTAACTTTTTTTAATAACAGTAGAATTTCTTTGAGGTAGAAAGAAAATTGCTCTCCAGGGATCTGCTGGCTGAGGCAAGGCAAGGCGAGGCAAGCAAATGTGCTCTGGAGATATGAAACATATGAGGTTTTACAGACACTGAATACCTTGATGGTTAAGGGAACTGCTCCATCCCTGCACTACAGTTCATATCATAATTGCATTAATAGCTGTAATAGCTCAGTGGGTGTAAATGGGCAGTAAATATAAGTGTGGGTCTCCTGTGAATAGGCAAAGCATTTGCTGAAAGACAGAAGCAAATGTTTCACATTGCTTAATAAACACATACCCAAATTGTCATTTCTTGGTCCTCTACATCCATCCCAAGGGATTCAAAGTATAATGTCTGTTTGTGAACATGATCAGGTGTGAGTCAGTAAAAGGAAAACAATGCAGTATGAAATGGTAAATTGCACATTTATGTGATCATCTACCATAATATATTGGATCTGGGAAGAATTTTAGATAGAAAAATCATCACAATCTTTTATGAAGGAGCATGATGCCTCTCTCCTCTGTTCACTGCAAGCTCCTAGGTTATTTCTCTGTGGAAAATATACAAATGTAACACTCATTTCCTTTGTAGTCATGCCTGCCGCCCCTTATTCTTACAGTTTCTGATGATAACTGACATAAAGCAAGAGCTGGTATTTCCCAAGAAGCACTTACTTTATTTTCATAGATTCATTTAAATACCCAAAAACGTTTGCAATGACAGTAAAAATAATTATCTCCCTAAATTCAGAACAAGAACTTTTCAACGTTTCAAGCATTCCTTTATCAAAGAAGCTGATTCTCTGCCACTGTGCGTTTCGTGTAGCTGTCTGCTTGTGCAGCAGCTGCCTACACCCCTTCTGCTTCGTCAGCCTGGGAGGTGTCCAGTGGTACCCAGAAGGATGAACATTCAGGATCGGAAGGGGCAGGAATTAAATTGTCTTAAGAATTTGTAGCTCTTGCTTTGAAACATTAATTAATTAACTTTTGCAAAGAAGAGTGGATATAAAAAACTCCACTTGTCTTTTTGAACATCACTTTAAAACTGTGAGTGGTCAACATGGAGAAAGGGCAGCTTTTAGCTGTTTTCAACATCTCCTCGAGCAGTCCCTGGGACTGTAGCTGAAAATTTCATATGAAGCTTGCTGTTGTCTGCAACATTTGGTTGCAGATTATTACCTGAGTTTGTTATTGTTGTTCCTACTGATGGGCTTTCAATGGGCTTTGAGAGCTGAAGGTAGCTCCAAGAAAAGGGAAAGTGATCCCTGTTTCATACTCGATGTTGTACTTGGAAGGGCTGAAGAATGCCGTGAACCTACCGAATGCACATGATGTCGGAAATACATCGTCACTCATGCTTCGGGCAGAGCATGTGTCAAAGAGGCACTCAGCTGTCCCTGGCTTCCATGCAAATTCAGCTGAGGAAGGATGCTGTCACGCACCATCAAAACTGCCTGTGCCCTACCAGATAATGGAAAACCCCTTGTCTCTGAGCTCATTGCCTGACCTTGCATTTAAATATTTTCAGTTTTCATTTATTTACTTTTTGTTAGAATAATTATTTTCATTTTTGTCTATCCAATTTTTTTCTCTAGAAAGATGAGAGAATTTGGCAAGCAGTGAATAACATGATCAAATAATTTACAAGTGTGACTTGGAGTTTGTTTCCTTTCCCCGAGCTATTTATGCAGCACATGTTTCAAGGCAAGCTGTGAGTATTATGCAAAGAAATCTGCTAGCATGCAATTTCCAAGAGAAGATTTAAGATTTAATTTCAGGCAGGATCTGGCTCACAGCAGCTAATAGGAAGAGCTGTTACACTACTCTGACAGCCACTAAAAATTTTGTGTGTTTAATGCTTCCATTTCTATGTTACATTTTTGCCGTGGTGAAAGGCATTTGCATGCATGGATTGAATGAAACACCCACTGGTGCGAAATCATTTTTTGTCACTAGTTGCAGAAGCTAAGGGGAGTATAAGAGGGAACATGGAAGCTTCATCTTATCCACCAGTGTTTATTGCCATACAGCAGGGATCTGAGCAGCTCTGCTGGTGAGCTCCAGCAAAGTGGCTCCTCTCCTGGGGTTGCCACACCCAGGGTGTCAGGGTCTCACCCTGGAGCTGAGAAGCAGCAGAGAGAGGAGAGAGAGGTCTGGTTTCCATCTGCCCACCCTGCATGAACACAAGTGAATTCAACTTCTATTTCTCTGGTTACAAACCTTGAATGTAGCAAGGGCATGAGCTTCATGTAATATCCTGGGCTACACCACTGAGTTCCATGTAGTCCAGCAAAGTCACAAGAAGTGAATGATGAGGGCTGTCGCCTTCTTTTCCGCTGCTGCATTGATCTGACACTGTAGATAATGCATTCTGTCTGGCTACCACTGCCATCCCACACTGGTGATGAAAAGCAACAGTACCCTCTTTCAAAACAACAATAACTTTGCATTAAAACCCCCTTAGTTGTGACCTCAGCTGTGGTAAAGAAATATGAGCAGTCCTCAGGACTCAGTCCTCATGCATCGTCAGTATTCTTTTCCCAGAAACCAGCTAGCTTCCCTGCGCTCCCGAGGGCTGTGGCTGAGGGGGATGCGAGCCCCAGCAGCGATGGGGGCCGAGAGGCACAGGGTAAAACTGTTAGAGGGGCTCTGCTGAGCTGGCAGCTCCCCGCTCTGCCTACAGACTGTGGCTCTGTGGGTTTACCTTCCCCACCTGTGGAGAAGGAGATGACTTTTACGTCTTAAATCTCTGAGTATGCAGGGAATTTGACAACTGCTCTGAGTTTCTGTCAGCACTGGGGTTGGAGAAAACTCAGCTTTGTGACAAATACCATAGGTAAGCGCATTCATTAAGAGAAAGTTCATTCATTAAGCCACTTTCCCCTCAGAGGCAACACAGCCATCCTTTCCCCTGGTACTCTGCTTGCCGCCTGTGCTGCAGCCAGGTTTTGACCTGCTGGCTTCAAATGTCCTTTTGTGACCTGCCCCACCACTTTGTCCACAACAGTGTCTTTCATCTTGTGGTAAATTAGGGTGTAATCTCTTGCACCTATCTCTGACCACCTCCTTTTCCTTCTTATTTTTTGGAAAGCCCTTTTTAATCTCACTTTCTTCTTTCTTTCTGGCTTCTTAGCCTCCCAAATCCTTCTTCTGTTATGAAATGCATACAAGAACATAATGGCAGTAGTTCATGGCAGTTGGTATGATAAGAAAATCTAAATGTTGGAATGACATCCCTGAAATTAGAGCTGGTTGCATGATTTATTTTTTAAGTTCAGGTCTATTTGAACATTTCCAATGAATGTATTCTAATACCTAAATATAAAATTATTTCTGAGAAAACTTCCATTTGTCCTGGTGTAAACTAGCAGAAGGATACAATCCAAATAACTCAGGGAAAACTCAGGATATGGCATGTCTGCATGGCTGAAGTCAATGTCAAGGCTCCAGCCGACTTCAGTGGGGTCAGAATTTCTCTAATAAAGGCTGCACTGCTAAATCAAACTGCCTTGATTGCTTTTACTGGAAGCTCTGCTTGATTAGGCGCAACAGAATTTGTCCTGTGGAAAGGGATCAGGAGAGGGAGAGAGCACGACAGAAATTAGTCCTGGAAAAAAAATCTGATTATAAGAGGTGACTTGAGCTCATATACATGAGGTCTTATTAAATGGAGACTATTCAGTCACACAGTTACAGTGGCTATAATGGGGAAGGAGTTCTCATTAATTATTCAACAGCAGGGAGATCTGTATTTTGCCTCAGACTGACACTTTTTACCATCTGCTTAAAACCTTACTGTCTCATAACAACTATCAACATGTTGGTTTTTTCCCCTCTCAGAGTAATAATTATGCTGAGTTTCCAGATTGTTTAAGGTATCTGAGGTCCAAGCATGAGCATGCTGTTACAAATAGCTAATACTTATAATTGCTATTCATTTTCATATGTTTGATTGGCAGCCGGTTAGTACATTTGTTTTTCTCAGTTGTAGTTGTGATCCAGTAGTGGCCTCCATGTTGCTTACTGTTAAATCTGAGCTTAACTGCATTGCTCTAAGTAATCCCAATAGGCTCATTTTAAAAGGACATAGTGACTCAAATTCATGCCTAGTATAACTCTATTGAAATTAGCACTTTTCACCAGGGATGAATTTATCTCTGTATCTAGAAGTGCCCTGAACACATACAGAGGGATTGTTAGCAGTTGGCCCTGAACATAATGCAATTACATGGCTGAGCAGCCAGCCACCTAACTGCCTGGCTTAGAGGGTGTCACTTAAATGAGTTTTTCTGGGGTTTTCGCCCCCCTTATATGCCATAAAATATTTTAAAAGTCTAGTTAATTCTAAATTAAATAGAAATGTGGGCCTCTTGTATGGTGACTTGCAGCAGAGGACTACCAGCCTCTCCAGTCCTTCATTTTTTGAGTGTTTGCTGTTGAGAAATATGACCTCCAAAAGGCGAATATGGCTCAGCAGTTGCCTAACCCTTCATCACCCGGGTGGTTGAAACATGTTTCTGTCTTTTCAGATTCATGGCAGACTCTTTGCATATGCACCACCTGCAACCGACAGCTCCTGACTGATTGCTGTCTTTATTTCTGCTGTCTCCTGCTGCAGGGAATGTCACAGCTGGTAAAGTTAAAGGCATCGATTATCAGTGTAGTATCAGTTCTGAATAGTCGGGTTTAGTACAAACTCTTGTAGATTTGTATTTGTAACACAAAAAGTATTTGAAGAGAAAAACAAACAAAAAAATTGTTTCTACATGACAAAGATGTTGCCAAACTAGCAGGGCAGACCAATTTATAGAAGACTTGCCAATCACCTTCATGAATGCAGCTAATAAATTTGTGTGAGGTCTGTGAAGTCTCCCTCTCTCTGTAGGTATGCCTTGCTTTTGTTTACAGTATTTTAATGTCTTACGCAGCCCAATTCACTCCAAGAACAGCTTTCAGACAAGTTTAACCTAACTTGTATTCACTCAGACAGCCAAAAGGGACCTCTGTAAGCCCACGTGAATCCTGTTTGGTTTAGCATAACTGGCTGTTAAGCTCTGGCTGGGCCACCTGGCCACCATTAGTCTCCCAGGAGACTAAAGACTGGCTTTTGGGGGTGGCTGATCGTTTGCCTTGTTACCTCAAGGTGTATGCTGCATGCCCCTGGGGGCTTCTTGTTGGTCAGCATGGTGCTTGGTACTCTTGCCTTTTCAGACTTTATTCCCGCTCCAGGACCTGGATCCCAGCACAGCTCCTCTGCTGCCAGACCTCTGCATGGCTCCTGCCCAGGCTCTGGCTCCCCTGAGCTACCTCTCTGGGGAAAAGGGAAGTAAAAGCCAACAAAGCAAACCCTGTAATTCAGCCTGTGTTCATTTGTACATCCTCCTTGTAAATTCAGTGAAGGAGGCAATATAACCGTGGCTGTTTGAGAAAGGAATTAGTAGGAACAACTCTTTGGAGCTTGGGAAAATAGTTGTCTGTGTTTGCAGTGCGAGATTCTGCTGCAGTTCATACTGTCAGACTGGCTTTGCTGGGGACCAATTTGTGCTGGTCGTATTTGTGTCTTTCTATTACTTACTGCCATGTTTTTATGACTTTAAAAAATACTTTGCATCAGTTTCTCTAATTTGGATATGAAACCTTTTGATATGGTAAGCATTTATTGCTAATAAAATTGTGTCCTAGGGTGTGTGCATTTTCAGGCTATTTTGTAAGGTGGTCTCCTAGACAAGATGATGGAAGTGCTATAGTATGGTACACAGCTGTTTTAAGTTCGGCTTAGTTTTCTCTGGTTGAACCTTGTGTACAAGTTGCAGTGATACAAGAAGGTCTGATTGCAGGAAACATGGAAGAACAAAAATGGGAGGAAGGCTAAGGGATACTTGGACAGTGCGTTTTTTCTCTGTTTTATCTGTTGAATCAGCTCTTTAGTAGACAGATCTGTTACACTTCTGTCTTTGGGTGGTTGTATCTTTGGTTTACAGTAATCTTACTGAACTGAAGTTCATATTCTCCTGGCAAGCTCTTTAAGGTGACTTGTGTTTGTGTTATCCCTGTGCCTTCAATATAATCTGCATCCTATTGGATCCTTCTTTACTGTTGTATGCCAGAAGCCAGTTTTGATTTCTTCAGTGAGCTGTTCTCTGGCAATCTCTCACTCTCCTGTAGGTGAGGTGATGGCCCACATAGCACAATGCAAGTTTATAGATAAGCCAGAGGTAGCTGTTGGACCTTCACTCCTATTTTAGTCCTAGTATAGTGCTGTAAGAAAAAAGGCGGGAGCGTGAAATGGTTTTACAACTTGGGTTTGCCACATGGACCACTCTGACCTCAGCTGAACATAAACTGAAGCTGTAAATGCACCTTGCTTCTGAAGCAAGTTTTGTCTTCTCCATAAATGTTATCTTAGCAGTTTTATTGTCTTTTAAGGTGTAACATACATTTAAATGAACCACTGAGAACCTTCTTTGTGTGGCTGTTTTGCCTTTGTTCAGATATTACAAAGGCAGCTTTCTACTGCTGCATGCAGAGGGACAGCTAAGGAAGGTTGTAATGCTCTGCGTGTGTGTCACACTTCCTACTTTCATGGGACAGGTAAATCTCAAAGGCCTTAAATTAGCAGATATCTACCACTATTTCTAATACAGTAAGAGTGGTATATTTTATTTCTAATATTAATCTATATGGTAGATCTGAATCTAAACATTTTAGTTTCTAAATCATCATTTCACTTGGATAGTTTTAGCTGAAGAGTAAAATTTCTCAGCCAGGATTGAGGAAGCTTTAATGTCAGCATAGTGGGTAGGAATTGATGTCTTGAGATAGAAGGTCGTTTCTGTCTGTTATTGCCTTGCCTGTTGACAATCTGTGGTATGACTTAAGACAATGCTAGTCATTGTTTTAATGGGGTCTCAAATTTGGATACATGGCTTTACAGTCCAGCTTCCTGGCAGCCACAGATACCACTAACTTCAACTGAAATGGGGATCCTAGGCATAAAAATTAAAAGTTTGGGGTGAAATCTGGTTTCTTTCAGAATAAAAGAAATATTCTTGGCACCTGGGGGAGTGGGATCTCGCACCATGTCTGAAACAACCTGCAGAAATGGAAATGCACAACATTCAGAGGACAGTTCTGAAAATTAGTGTCCTGTGCTTGTGATGGGTTATTTTTCTGTCCCCTGTTTCTGGGTTTATGGCTCCTATTACTTTCAGGCCCTAATCTAATGTTGTTGTCCTTGCTGCTGCAAATTCAGTTCCAATGTACTGAACAAAGAGCCCCCCAACTCTTCAGCCTCTGCTGATCTGCAGGCTAGCAGTGACCCAGCTTCACTAAACAAGCAATACCCAGGTACACTCAGTTATGAAAGGTTAAAAAAATAGGTAGCAGAATGGTCAGAAATATTTATATTCTCTATTCTTGAGGAGAGACAAGTATGGGTAACATTAGAGTTGAAGCTGCACTGCTTGCTGAAGTGTTTAGAAATATTTTGCCTGCTGAGTACTCTAAAAAGAAGTTTGAATGTTTTGCTGTTAAAAATCATTAATATTTTTGACTCGTAAGCATAAAAGGAAACTTTTATTTATCAAACTTAGATTAGTATGTAAATACAGATCTAACATTGTAAGTGGGAAACTGGAACAGTGTTTCAGAGATTATGTGTGACTGTCCTAATTATGGTAACAGTTAAAACAGCATGAGACTAGAGACTGGTAGTATATTTTGCCTTTAGGATATGAAAAATTCAATTACCTAATACTATTAATTTAGAAATAAATATTCTATTATAACTCTATTAGAGTTATAAACACTATTCCAGATACTCTTTCACTGAGTAGATATTTAATGCGTGGCACTTCTGGGTTTTTCCAAAATGTAGGTAGAGTGGAGATATTTTATTTTAATTAGAAGGTTTGGTTTTTTTTTTTTTTCCCCTGGATTTCCATATAGTCAGACCTCATCCAGCACAGAGTGTTTCCTGCAAGTGTCACACTTTCAGTGATTGATCCCTTCTTCCAACAATGCAGGAAAATCTTCCTGAATTCTCAGTTCTGGGTCCTGAATAAACTATGAAAACTTTTCCTTGCTTTAGGGTTTACTTGTGCCAATTTCTAGCTTTTTCCATTCATATCTCAGTTATATGCAACTTCACTTATCAGTAAAATATCACTTTCTCGTCTGCTGTAACCACAAAAGCTATTTTTGTCAGCCTCTCCTTATGTCTTGCATGAAGAGGGGAGTTTTTGCTAACCTGTAACCCTGTCATCTAATCTGGTTTTGCATTACAAATCCTCATCAGACTGTCAAGAACAATCTGTGGAGGATAAATGGAGATGAACTGGGGGAAAAGCGTAAGAAGTGGGTATATTGCTTAAAGGTGTCAAAAACATCAGAGAATTGAACAGGACCTACGGAGGCATGAGGAAGGTTATGATTTGATTTACTGTTTCAAATTACTTGGATTTTTGAGCAACCAGCCTTTTTGACATTTGCAAATGCATTCTACGTATTCAGACACTTTTACACTAAAACCAGCATCTTCTTTTGGTGTCACTTAACACTTAAAATTCTTCTCAGTTTATGATTATCCATCCATTTATATATCGTGTTGTTGTATCTTTCAGATATTTGTTGAAAAGGCAATTCAATACAAGTTCCTGTTCCACTCAGTTCCATGCATCCTCTCAGTTTATTATTTTATTTTTTAACATTTTTCTTTTGTTTTCAGTGCTTCACTTAGATTTAAGGTCTATGATTCTTTCCATGAAATCTTGAAATAATTTTTTAAAGTAAAAATATAATGCTTTGCTGAAATTCAGATAGGATTTTTATTTTATAATGTTTATTTTTTTAAAGTCTATTTGATTTGCGGTATAAGACTTTTGACAATAACACTAACAAATAATTTATAAGCAACTGATTAAAAGTAGCACAGCTTCTTCACTTTCTGCTACAAAGTTCCCAAAGTAATTCTGAAACTGAAGCCTATAGCTATAGGGTACAGCCAGATGCATCTGGGAGATCTCGATTCATGTTTATATTTATTTTCAGTGGCAGACAGGAATTACGGAGGAATTCTGGTCAGCGATCTTACCCTCACTTACTTTTACTGCAAGATAAGCAGGCCACTAAAGGAATACTGGACTGTGGCCACCTCCCTATTATTCCCATCCAGCCAAAAAGAGAGCGGCTCGAGGGATGCTTCTGGCCAGGAGCCACAGTAGCCCAGTGCATTTCCAAACAGGAGGAAGATACAAATAGCTGAGACACAAGACAGCATGTTCCTGCTCGCTTGCAGACTGTGTGTAACTGAATTTTCTTACTGGTATAATTAAGCGGGTCTAATTGAGGCATGCTGAGCACGAGCTGAGGGCTGGCCCAGCCAACACGCCGGCCTTTCGTACCCACAGATGAGGGCAGTTCTTTGCTTGGGCTGGCGCCGCTTTCTCTCTTCAAAAATGCACTCAAGTGCAACCGTCAGAAGGCAGGAAAACTTTTAACAGCAGAACTGATGAACTTATTGGTAAATAAGGGAATAGGAAAAGAAAGTGAGGAGCTGTGCTCTTTGGGAAGAGATGTACTATTTTGTTATCCTTGTTCAGCACCTCATCCAAAGAGGGTCTGTGCCTAGGGCTCCTGGGCGCTATTCTGTCTGTAACAGTAACTGGAAAACAGGCAGTGTGTACATTTGAGGTGGTGGTTTATTTTTCCCCAACCTGAGCAATGTAATTTAAACACAGCAAGTGTGGTGATGATGGGAAATAATTATTTCAGAAATCTTGTAAATGTGCATTTATAAAACAAACTTAGTTTCCTTTTTGAAATAAAGCAACAAGAAGAGTTGGAAAGTTGCCAACTTCATAGGATGCAGCACAGGGTAAGAGTAAAGAAAACAAATTGATGTCTCCAGTAAGGAGACAGTTGTCTCCTGGAAGGGAAGAAAAACCATGCAAAAGCTATTTTTGGGTGCCTTTTGGTGTACAGCTCTCCTTCAGACTTGCAGCTCTTTTAATAGAGATTTCTTTTTTGTATATTTGTTGCTGCTTTGCAGTATTTTGAAAGTTGGAATATATGTCCAAAGTTTTACTGCTTTCTTTATAAAAATCTGAAGATAAAATTGCTTCAGTGAATGGCTTAATGATGCATTAAGAAAAAAAAAAAAGTATGTGACATACCTTGAAACTTTAGAGCAATCTAAACTGGGATCTAGCTGTCTGGTTCATGAATGTCAGTCTGTGCTAGTGAAACTGCAGGAAATGGACAGAGGTGACTTCTAAACTGGCCCCTCTTTGAATTGAGAGGATCCTCCAACCACAGACCCATAAGCAATTTTTGGAGTATGAAGAGAAGAACAGGGTGTAAATAGCACAAACTTACAGTATGTCTTCATTAGCTGGTTCATTTGAAATACATATTTGAGCTATAGGGTTTTTTGGTTTTTGTATCTATTGACAGCAAAAAATAAATCTGTGTAAAAGTACCTCTTGAACACAAACAAATTTAGGATTAAGAGAAAAATTGAACCCCTTCCAATAAATGACTGTGGATAATGTAGGAAGCTGAAGAACGTTGTGAAGAGTGCTGCAGGAGAGGAGGAAAGTGAACATGCAGATGTCCCTGGACCTCAGTAGCAGTCAGCTTTCTGCTCCAGCAAGGCTGTGCTGGCCGTGAATTGTGGCTGAGTCCCTTTGCCCTTTCCCTGCCCTCAACTGCATAACTCTTTGTAGAGAGCTAATTTTCTGGAATATATGTGGATATACGGATTCTCCTCCATTTCGAGGAATGTCACTCAGTTGATTACATGAGATACACCAGAGGAACAAACCCACGTATTTTAAATGAAATTTAGTTCTTACATTGCAGAACAACAGCCTATGACTTATATAAAATTTATAACTGCAGTGTATGTTTTTAAGATATTTAGAATTCCAAATCCACCTTTAAAGTATACGTATTCTGTGGATATAAAGTTTGGATTAAGGAGTGTTGGATTGCTCCTATTAAAGCATGTAAAAAGATTAGATCAATTTCAGTGCTTTTTTGCTGTTTAGGAATCAAAACAGTGCTTGTTTTCCTGTGTCTCTGCAAAGGCATCCCAACGGTTTGTGTTGCCTTCGGGGTGCTGTACTGCTGGTCCTGGCTGGAGGCAGCTGAAGTGGGGATCTGGATAATGAAGTGCAGATTTTTTTGTTTGTTTGTTTTTTTCTTTTATCTGTTTTCTGCCTTTTGCATTTGCTTCAGTGTTAGAGTTGTCAGTCTGTGAGAAGATAGCTTGTGGGTGCAACTGAGTTCTTATTCACTTATCACTTCACATTTAACTTGTCACAGATGAATATGTTGCTATGAGACGTTGTCTTATTGTATTTTTGATGAAATTGCTCTGATGTTCATTTTGATGGATGATGATAATCAAATGATCACAGTGCAGGCTGTTAATTTCAGTCCCTTTTGATTTAAATTAGGAATTAAATTCTCTCTAATTCTACCTGGTTGTAGGAAGCCTGATACTTTGATAGCACGTTTATGTTGCAAGCTTCTCTCCTCTCTGGCTTCAAAGCGTGGCCCTGAGTAGGCAGAGGCACCCGTTACAGCTGACCAAGTGTTTGGGCTGAGGTGGTTAAATAGAGAATCGCATCTCACCTGCGAAACAGGAGCTGCACAGGCAGCCTGGAGCAGGAGGGACCTGCTGAGGGCAGGAGGGGAGCATTGCCGAGGCAACTCAACCTGAAGTCGTGCCCTCCCGCATCAGTTACTTTGAAGAGTTTCAGCTCAGCTGCATTGCCACCACTCCTTCTTTTTGTTAATGCAAAAACGCTGCTAATTGGAGTTTATTTTCTGTTAAAATGTGTGTCCGCTCGCGATGCAGAGCCTGCCCAGAGCAGCTCTGTGAGCTGCCTCGGCACTTGGTCAGAGCTGGAAGCCTCTAGTTTGGGAGCCCAGCTAACACAAGCAGAGGTCTGAAAGGCAAGCTTGGGTGCTTGCAACTTTAGGAGTGGAACCAAATGCTGTTCCCAGATGATGCTGATCAACACTTGTGCTGTCTAATTAGGTAGTAAGGCACACCCATCTCATCCCATCATCTGCCCGTTGGTGGCACAGGTGGTTATGATGATGGAGCTGGATCCTACTTATTCTCTCAGGGCTGCATTTTTCTTTTTGGGTAAATGCAATGTGAAGTGGTGAGTGGTCCTGTGGTGTGTTCTGCAGCCCTGCACTCATGATCCAAAGTTAATACCACTTTCTGCTAAGGAAAACGCCTGGAATAGCAGATATGTCACTTTTTTTTTAAGTGCAGCATTTTAAGCTTACTGAAACATGCAAATCATTGCATATTTTAAAAACAATTTCCCAGAACTTCTATTTTTAATTGTTTCAGAAATTATTAAAAGCATTTGTAGGATTATTCTGAGCTCAGACAGCAGTAAGTGTCAGGCTTTTAACAGAACAGATATGAAAACCAGGGATAGTTGTGGACCATCTTGAATAATCATTAATGTTTTACTGTTAGAAGGCTTTCTCACCCTAGGTTGTGTGGTTTTTTCCTCCCATAAATTACACATTATTAGTACTTTAAAAATATTTTCTGCTGTGTTTTTTTAAATGAACGTTTTAATAGAGGAGAAAACAGTACTTGTATCCTTTTAAGTGACTTTATTTTTGAGAAAGTAAGTTTCCAGCAGTGCTTTAGAAATCCAAAGGAAAAAATAGCTTTTCAGATGCAGATGTAGTGGATGTTGTGAACTCTGGGTTTCTATTGTCTGTTACTTTTGGAGTCTGTTACCTTTAACTTAAAATAATTTGAATATTTTTTTTATTTGAAGTTGCCTGCATGCTTATTTTTTTTCAAACTAATTAACCTGCAAAGAAAATTCGAGTCAGTCAGTGCAAAATTCTTTCGGGTGGCATGCAGGGAGAGCAATGCTGTGCCATGGTACATTCCCTGTCATTTCTCGAAGGGGCTGGGAGAGGCACCTTTGTAAGGCCCGGCAGCTCGCTGCTTTGGCCTCTCCGGAGCATTTAGCTGTTTTCTTAGCGAACGGAGAAAAGGCTCAAAATAAACCGGAACATAACGCAATGTTAATTCCACACCCGCCCGTTTCAGCTGTGTCTCTAAGCCGCAGGTGCGCTCTTTGTGCCGCACAGCTGAGGAGGAGGAGGAGAGCACCTGGGTGGGGG
>NW_010303594.1:0-23241 GCF_000700745.2 Antrostomus carolinensis
AAACCATTCTATGATTCTATGATTTTTTCAGTCAACATTCTCGGTTGGGTTATTGATGCTCACTAACCATCACATGTTAGGGTAGCACAAAGAACTCAGCTTGTTTTTCTCACTAAAAAAAAAGATGCAATGCCATACTGTTTCGCTATTAAAAATAAATTTCAATAAAGTGAAACATTCTGGCAGACTAATAAAAAGCATATCTTTGACTTTTAAAAAATCTTTCTCCAAACTCTTTAAACATTTAAGCAGACAGCTCATCAATGACATATTGCATAAATGCTTTGCTGTTAGAAGCAATTTTTCATGATGAATCTTTAAAGTGCTAGAATATCTGATAAGTTAAATTTTTATTTTCTTTATATGACAAATGCTTAATAGTTGTCTTAGAATCTTTCTGCACTATGATTTTTATCTGTATTTTATTACGGTAATAATAACATCTAATATACTCTCTCATATCTGTCTTGTTCTTTCTTAAGGTCAAAATTATATCCAGAGCTAAAAGCAGCAAGAGACTTCTTCCTTTCTTCCTGACAGGAATTTAAGGCAATAAATTACCATTTACAGGCAAATAAGAGCAAATTAGGAAACCTAACAGGGATATATATATATATTTTAATACATATAACCAAATATTGTTATGTCATTACAACAACTAATTTGCAGTCTTGCAAGGAAATTAGATGCTCTTACATCAGGCTATTTAATTGCCTTTCTTGCCAATAATCTGTGAAGAAAAAGAAGAAGAAGAAGAAGAAAAAAAAAAGGTTAATTCCTCCTCCTGTCTTCAGGCAGATTTCACTCCTTCATATTTTATTGGATTTGTTCTTTTCATTTTCACCTGGTGGTAACTTCAGCTGCCTCCTTCAAAGGCACAGATGATTTTTAAGGAGCAGAGGAGCAGCAGGCGATGTGTAATAACATGCAGGGCTCTTTGCAAGGTGTCCTTGCAGGGGTGGGGATGAGGATGCAACACACAGGACAGGCTGGCTCCTCAAAATAGTGAGTAATATGCTGGGAGATGGTTCTCATGGCTCAAAGACAGGGACCTACTAGTAGAAACTTATGTCCAAAGCCTCCAAAGGTAGATATAAGTTAGAGCAAAGTAGGGTAAAAAAAAATCCTGACGGATTCAGGGATTCTGTGCATCTTTTAAATGCATAATGTGTTTTATCAAAGGATGCAGGATCAAAAAGGAAGAAAATACATGGTATTACTAGCTCAAAATTGAATAAAGCGCAGGTGTAGAGGATGCCTCTCACCCAGGGAACAAGCAGAGGGTCACAGAATCACAGAATGGTTTGGGTTGGAAGGGACATCTCAAGGCCATCTAGTCCAACCCCCTGCAGTGAGCAGGGACATCTCCAACCAGATCAGGTTGCTCGGGGCTCCATCCAACGTAACCTTTAATGTTTCCAGGGATGGGGCTTCTACCACCTCTCTGGGTAACCTGGGCCAGGGTTTCACCACCCTCAGCATAAAAAAATTCTTCCTTCTATCTAGTATCAATCTCCCCTCTTTTAGTTTAAAACCATCACCCCTTGTCCTGTCACTACAGACCCTGCTGAAGTCTGTCCCCATTTTTCTTATGTGCCCCCTTTAAGTATTGAAAGGCCACTAGAAGGTCTCCCCGGAGCCTTCTCTTCTCCAGGCTGAACAGCCCCAACTCTCTCAGCCTGTCCTCACAGCAGAGCTGCTCCAGCCCTCTGATCATTTTTGTGGCCCATTTGCTTGGCAGTAGCTGGAATAATGGCCAATGCAAATGAAAACAGCTCATAAACCTGGGAACTGGCTTGGCCATGACATCCACAGGGCTCCCTGGAGCTTAGAAAATGAACATGAGTATCAGGGTGCTCAGTCCCCTGCTGAAGGTGATGCTGGAGGTCCTGCTGATGGGACAGTAGAGCTCATGCCTTTCTCCCAGCCCCAGGACACTGTCCCAGCTGCAGAGACCACCCTTCTCTGTCCCAACACCTCCAAAACACTTCCCAAATCCATCAGTCATGACACTGCTTATGCGAGATGGCTTGATGAAGTTACCTTCTTATTTTTCAGATGGAGAAACTGAGGAGAAATGAAGTGACTTATCTAAGGTCACAGACTGAATTACTACCAAAGGCCAAGACTGGTGAAGGCATTCCCCGTTTCCCAACTTGCTCCTCAATCACTAGACAAAGCATTACTCCTCCCACCCTCTAAACCTGTTCATCCTTTCTCTTAGGTTCACCAAGAAAAACAGCAAAGAAAGTCCACAAAATATCTTTTCACAGAGTAATCAATCCTTGCTCTCCAGGAAGGACCAGAACTCGTTGCAGCACACTAATTATGCTTCAGGCTAGCATGCCTATAGTCGTTCCTCCTGTCCTTTTTGCACTGAAAAAAAAAAGACATTTTATGTCATGTTTCCAGTTTCTGTCAGCATAAAAATTAATGTGCTGAGCGCAATGGCACCTTTAGATCCTTATTTTCTGGCAGAGATCACTAAGGTTACTCTCTGTCCTTTCCAAAATAAAGCCCCCTTTAAAGTTCAGAAAAAGAATTCAGCATTTCACGTCAATGTTATCAGTGGGTGGTGATGGCAAGATCAGGCCATTGGTGACAGAACTACTTCTGTCTGGATAATCCACCTTTTCCAGGCTTGCTCAGTGTGATTTAGGTGAGTGTAAGACTTATGGCTCTCGGTGACCTTCTCAAACCATCTTTTTTGCATATGCATATCCCTCAAGGTGGAGTGGCTTGTCAGGGAATGACTAAATCATCAATAACAAGCTTTTCCCTGTAGCCAAGAAGCTATTTTTCTTGCAGCCCATACTTTCAAAAATAAAAAGTGATGTAGGTCCATGCAAGCAGGACACTTGCTCTCCATCCCTTCTGAACACACCCTGCTCAAAGGCAATTTCCAAATCACTAAACGAGTTGCTCATATACCTGCTCAATAAATGAAAAGGTTGATTTTCAAATCTATACATATAGCTCTACGGGCTCACAGACAACCTTGTTTATCACAGGTTACCGAGGTGGAAATAGATTTGATTCTGTAGAACAAAAGATTAACTAAAATGGATTTGAAAGCCAAAGATAAACATGGACTTGTTTTGATTTTTTTTTTTTCTTCTCAAAAATAAGTTTGCTGGGACTGTTCAGCCTGGAGAAGAGCAGTCTGAGAGGGGATCTGATCAATGTCTAGAAATAGCTGAAATGTGGAGGCCAAATGGATGGGGCTGGGCTCTTCTCGGTGGTGCCCAGTGACAGGACAAGGGGCAATGGACACAAACTGGGACACCAGAAGTTCCAGACAAACTTAAGGAAAAACTTCTTCCCTGTGAGGGTGCCGGAGCCCTGGGACAGGCTGCCCAGAGAGGGTGTGGAGTCTCCATCTCTGGAGATGTTCAAACCCACCTGGACACTTTCCTGTGCAACCTGGTGTAGGGGGGAACCTGCTTTGGCAGGGGGGTTGGACTGGATGATCTCCTGAGGTCCCTTCCAACTCCCACCATTCTGTGATACCTCTTGGCAGCACTTACCTGCATGCTCAGCAGCCACAAGCCAGGAGTCATTCCTCACCCATCAGTTTTACATGGCCAAAGGCATTAAAATGCTGCTTCTTGGGCAGTTCTGGACAGAGCTGGAAAGTGTTTGAGGAGGAAAATAGAATTTGCAGGACATCTGCCATGGCTGAAATGACAGCAGCCAAGAACGAAACAAGGCAAATGTCCTGCGTGCAGTGAAAGTCCTGCGTGCCACCTCGTTTGCTGGCCTGGGCTTCCTCCCATCCAGACACTACATGAGTCAGGGTGCATGAGAATAATAATTACCCAAAATTTCCTTAGACAATTTTTAAAGGTCTCTAGGTGACACTTGACTAAGAGCTGCCAGAGCTAAGCAACCTAGACACCAACAGTACCCAAAAGGAGTGCAAGTGTTTAAGAAGCTTTAAAAAATATGATGCTTTCAACACCTCAGGGTGGACAAACACAGACAGGAGTTGGTTTGATCTCCTTGAATCAGCCAGAAATTAGCCAGTTGCGGTCCAGAAACCCAGTATCACACTAGCATAGTTCTGTGCTCGAGGCAATTTTCACCGTTGGTTCAAGACACATGAATGGGCACCATGGAAGGGATGATGCCCCATGAAAGGGCAGTTAATGACAAAACAAAGGGAAATGGGTTTAAGCTGAAAGAGGGGAGGTTTAGATGAGATATTAGGAAGAAGTTCTTCACTGTGAGGGTGGGGAGACACTGGAACGGGTTGCCCAAGGAAGTTGTGGATGCCTCCTCCCTGGAAGTGTTGAAGGCCAGGTTGGATGAGGCTTTGAGCAACCTGGTCTAGTGGAAGGTGTCCCTGCTGATGGCAGGGGGGTTGGAACTGGATGAGCTTTAAGGTCCCTTCCACCCCAAACCATTCCATGATTCTATGATTCTATGATGCCAACAAGAATTATATGAGGTGTAATGATGATCTCCTGAGTTATGATATTTAATAGGGAAATATTAGAAAGCATCCATATACTGATTTATTATTATCTCAGCTTTGAATTCAAAATGCATTTTTCAACATTTTTCAAGCCAACGTCACAGCTCGTTACACTGCATTTGGAGGAAACAGCCACAAGGTAAAAATCACACATATGTAAGGCAGCAGATGACCTTTCCTGCACACCACATTTACATCTTTTCAGACCAAATGACTTTTTTTTATATTTTTTTTTGCCCCCAGGAAGTTCAAAACCAACCCTAAAGCATTGTTAATTACTGCACCACAAATGCAGCAGCCGAGCAGACACCACACTTAGCACATTTAATCAGATGTGTGTTGCCTACGTAAGTCAATTAATTGAGGCAAAGGGAGCTGCACTGATATCCTGCCTTAGAGTGATTTCCCAGGACTCTCCTGGAAATGAGATGACCCATCTCAAGAGATTATTTCCTACTAAAGTCATTTTAAATAACTATATGAAAAAGAAACTAGAAGTTACAAGTAGGGTTTGATTCTGTCTTTCAACAGTGGCCTTTCATTATCTTTGGAAATCTGAAATTAAAACTATTTTAAAGCTGTATTAAAATTACCAGAGCAGTATTTTTTTGAGTAAATGTGATTTGGGACAGGAAAGTACAGGCATGCCATGCCATGCCATGCCATGCCAGTAGGTTTCCCTCTCGGGCAGAGAGAAGGGATGTCAGGAACAGTCCTCCCACCAGGCTGCACGTACACATCTATTCAAAGCACAGGACTATTTTTGTATTAATCAAGAGCAAGCTGATTAAATCTGTAGCTTGACAAAGAAAGGGAATTAAACCAATGAAAACATTCATTTTAATACAAAACTTTTATGATACTGTAACTTGGGGAAACAAAGCCCTTTCTGAGCAATCCCATCTGCTCCACTTGGCTTGTGCTCTTGGAAAGAAACATCTGTTTGCATGAAGAAGACAACGGGTACATTTGTCTCTTGTTGGTTTTATCTTCGAAAAAGCATTCAAAGGAATTTTAAGCGCCAAAGTTAAACAATCAGATGCTAAAATGGAGAGCGTGGTTGCGAACATTTGTTTATGACTTTGCTCTTCGAAAGGAAGTTTTTTTAATTCCCGACCCGACACCGTTGCGAAAGGACCTTTTATTGAAAGGCATCTCCAGGTAAGGCTTTAAAAAAGCCAGTTCTTCATTCCTGCCCACCTTGGCTAAGCAGTTATTCAACAGGACAAGGCAGTAATCAGATTTTCCATGCAGCTGGCAATTCAAATAAAAAGGATTGCTGCTCTGAAGATTAAAAAAAAAAAAAAAAGAAAAGAAAAAAAAGAGAGAGAGATAAGAAAAGGTATAATTATGGATTTGTGTATTTGCCAGGACTTGTTCAGTCTAAAAAGCAAAGCAGAAACACAAAAACAATTTATGCTCAGAATGACAAGGATGAACTGTTATTTGCTAAGGATTTGTCATGTTCAAAATCAGATTTTTCGTCTCTTTCTATAAAAAAATTTAACTGTGGCATTTCTGCTATAAAATCCTGATACCGTTCCGATTATGTTTCTGGTGTGAAATGAATTGTTTGCTGTGATGCTGACCAGTTGTGACACGTAACACAGTTTTCCTAGAGCAGCGTGCATGTTTATTGCTGTAAAATGAGATTTTTTTTTTTTTTTCAGTTCACAAACAGCACCTTGTTATCACTTGTGTGAAGTCACGTAGTTTAAATGAGAGAGAAGAGAAAATGGAAATACCTGTCAAGCAGAAATTTGGGGGGGAGGAAGCTTTCTAGTAGTTACGACTAGTTATGGTAGTACTTATGGCTTAAGTTTAATGATGACAAAATAGTAACGGGAATTTTAAAAAGTCTGGATTAAAGTCCATATAGGTTTATGTACACGTTCCTTTTCCTTGCACTTTACAATATAAGAATATAAGCTACATTAAAAAGTTGTACAAACTTAAATTGCATTGAAATTAAAGGCATTTAAATTAAAAAATTGAAATTAAAGGCATTTAAATTAAAAAAAAAAATGCATTTAAATTGCATTTCAATTAACATCGAACTTAAAAGGAAACATCTCCTGGCATGTCTATAGTTGTCCTGTGCATTTTTTGTCATATCTTGATTTCTCAGCTTGCTGATTATCTATCTAAAAGAAATACTCTGCCATCACTCCTCAAATTGTCTCTATTGCATTCTTGCTTGGGCAATGGTTGCGTGCGAAGCCACTGTGCCAGAAGTGATGGCTAAATTGCCATTAGCTTCCCTCATATTAGCTTTAATTCAGTATACTATTAGTTTTATTAATACTGTTTAGTACTTCATATTTTTTTTTCTCTTCTATGTATATAAAAGGTAGATAAATGATTCTTTCTGCAAGCAAGAGCATGAACTGAGTGTAAAGCAAGTGAGCAGGCACGGAGCTCACTAACCACACAGCCACCTTTTGCCACTGACTGGAATTTTTCCCTGGACTAAAGTTTCTCTCTAAGAAGAAAAAATACTTTCTGCAAGAAAAACAAGGACAGAGAAATTCCCCTTTGAATTTTTAGTGGCTGTCTCACCACCTATACAAGGATTTCTACTACTGAATAAATAACTTATTTTAACACGCAAATAATCATTTATATGAAATAATTGATTTTTTTTCACCTATTATATCACTGCCATAAATAGATCCATTAAGAAACGTGGCTAGCCAGACCAAGCTGTGTCTAAACTATCCGTGATCAGGAATGAAAGATGCTTCAGCATTTAGAGAAGTAAAACAGAGAGGAACCAGGCAAGGGATAGGTGAAGGTTGAGGGGAACTTCACATCCATAAGATGAACACCATTTCTGCTGGCAACAGATCACCTTAATGAAAAGATAATGGTGCAAAACACATTGGAGGCAACAAAGATGAAAAGATAATGGTGCAAAACACATTGGAGGCAACAAAGAGATGTGAGTCCCAGCTCCTAGAGCTGATTTGACAGCAATAAAGAAGCAGGGAGTCTAAAGAAGACTTTATCCAAGGCAGGGAAATCAAATGTCATTAGAAAGAAAATATCCCATTCCACATGGGCAAAGTCTTCACTGGTGCATGTCTAGTTGGACCAGCAGCCTGTCATGGTAACCTGCTCGAGGTCAGAAATGGGAAGGATATTGGTGTTATTTAACTAACCTGTTCCCTTTGGTTTTATAGGCTGTTCCACTTTCTTTCACAGTGCAATCAAATTGGTATTACTGACTCGATGCAATAATTTTCCATAACTTTATACAAGAATTTCTCCTTTACCTACACACTAACAGTGACAAATAAAGTTACTGGTTCATAAACTAGCTAGCAATAAGTGAAATTAATACATATATCTTCTTGTATCTATTTCATATACACAAGGAATTTAGATGAAATGGAGAGAAGATTTAAATTTTTCTCTTTTCCATACACTATTTCAACTTCAGCAAAAGCTCCCCACACTCAACATTAAATATGCAATAGGTTTCTCACATGATTATTTTAGAGGCTTGCATATTTTATTAGTAACTAAGGCAAAAATTGAGCTATACTGCAGGAAAATTAGGTAATAATATTTAACCAATAGTGTTAATAGTAGAAACTTCTTTCATTTCACAAAACATCAACAAAGAAACAAGGAAACAAATAAAAAAATAAATAAAATAGCTTTAAAAGATTTAAATAACTAATTTTTTAAAAATAAATAAAATTGATTTAAAAGAAATTAAGCATCTGATCTTCAAGTAAGTAGGAAACATGACTTACCGTGGAAGGGACAACTGGGTAACCCAAGCACACAAATGTCATTGAGATCCAAAGAATGAAAACAAAGTTGAACCTGCATAGACTTGAAAGAAAAAAAAACTGCCATCAGTTAAAATTTCCAACAAAAATCAAGCAAAACAACATGCAATATCGTGGATTTTCACCGGGTACAAAGTAATCTGCCGTGTGTTTACCTGCTCATTTTTACCTCAGTGTATATGTACGTACATGCGGTTACACTACCAAATTCCTCACGTATCCCTTCAATCCTTTCTTAGATGACCATTTTATACCAGAGTTCAGGAGTGAAAATGTCATCAAAGCTGATTTTATTATGACTAATTGGTCCTTGTTTGGCCTTTTCTTCTCGTGAAATGGGAAAATGGCAAAGGACCCACGTTCAGTTGCCATTACGAAACTACCAATTGATTTCATTTAAAGCCTTCCATTAAAATGTCTCTCAAGTGGGTTTGCTGTTAACTCCGTATCATCACAGCAAAGGTGGTCAAAGGTCTAAAGATTTCAAAAATACCTTTCAAGAATTTTTTTTTACCACTTCCAATACATCATATTAAGACCTTGGAAAACCTGCCAGCAACAGAAAAACAGTAAAAGTGTGATTTAAGTAGCAAGTTCCTCAAATAACCTTATTAAATTCAGAGCAGCTACAATACATAATCATATATATAACTTTTTCCTTTTTCTCCCCCCGCCCCTTTTTTTTTACATGCTTAGCTTTTAATACACCCAATTTTTAAGTGTTTTTCTTAGAACTTAAATTCTTTGGATGTTAATTTCTTCTCTTGTATGCACACGTCCAAAGAATTTAAGTTCTAAGAAAAACACTTAAAAATTGGGTGCTTTAAAAGCTAAGCATGTAAAAATTTACCCTACGTTAAATTTATTTAATCAAATCTTCTGTAGGATTAACAAACTCTGCTAATCTCCCTCAAAGCAGCAAATGTTTAATATCTAAGAGCATCATTTGTTCCTGCAACAAATTTGATTGTGCCACATTCGATTTAATTGTTCAACATTTTAGAGGGTCCTGGGGTTTATTTATAGACAGATTTGTAAAAGCAGAAAGAGACCCACAAAATCCGTGAATTTTAGACTGCACAGGTAAGGAAATGCTGAAAACCATTCAATTCCATATTTTTTTTTCTTGGAATGAAAACACTAAGGATCTTTTTTTGACAGTCACCCAGTGTTAGACATGCACACCAGTGACTCAATAGCCTCAAACGTTGCTTTTCCTTCAATGTTTACATTGAAAAATCAACGTACAAGGGCTCCAGAAGGGAACTCTGTGTGAGTCTTCGTGGAGACATGAGCTGTTATAAATTGTGGCGACTTTAACTGGAACATTCAGTCTCCTGATGCAGATGCATTTAATTCCAGGAGGCAGAATGCAGTAAGGACTTCAGAGAAAGCCAGAAGAAAGACAGTGGCATGTAAAAGCCTTTAGCAATTTTTATAGAACAATTAATAATTTGATCTCAGATTGTGGTTGAATAATTTTTTATCAGGATCACAGTTGCTGGAAAAGACCTTTAAGATCATTGAGTCCAATCATGAACCCAACACTGACAAGTCCCCGACTAACCCGTGTCCCTCAGCACTATGTCTACACAATTCTTCAATCCCCCCAGGGATGGGGACTCCACCACTGCCCTGGGCAACCCCTTCCAATGCCTCAGAACCCTTTCAGCAAAGAAATTCTTCCTCACATCCCATCTCAACTGCCCTGGCCACAACTGGAGCCCATTTCCTCTTGTCCTGTCCCTTGGTCCTTGGTTGGACAGACCCACCCCCACCTCTCTCCACCCTCCTCCAAGGGACTTGGACAGAGCCACAAGGTCTCCCCTCAGCCTCCTTTTCTCCAGGCTCAACAACCCCAGTTCCCTCAGCCATTCCTTGTAGGACTTGTTCTCCAGGCCCTTCACCATCTTCCAGCACCTCAACATCTTTCATGTAGTGATGGAAACTGTGCATATGATCACTGTACATGCTGGTGCTGATCATGTTGATATCATCCAACGAATCTTAACTTACTTTTTAAAAGTATGTGGTTGTAGTTCCTGCTCAAGTACTTCAGAATTCTCCAGGACCAACAAGACTATAGAAATATAAGATGAAATTAGCCTTAGTTAAACACCACGGTAAGCAATCCATTTATAAAAACCATCAGGAGAACATTTGGCTGTTTGCATATTCAGTGTGTGTACTCTCATTCAGAGAGAAAATCCCTTCGTTTGAATTGAAGAGCCCGTTCCCACTCGCACAGGACCTCCGACTCCAACCGATAAGTGGATTAGCCCATGTTTCTGCTGCACGTTGGGTTGGATTCCTCTTAAGCATAGTTTAGCATCAGCTTTCATTGTTTAACTCCACCTTCATACAAAATTAACCTTCAGACAACGTTATTTGTGGAAGATGAGGGACAAGAAAAGCCTTGTGATTACACTTCAGGGTTTCTAGGTTCGATGTGGAGCTTGTACCTCAGACTCTCCAGGTAAACTTTGGTGCATTGTTGACTTATGTCTTTTAAATCATGAGTTGAGTCCCTGGTGACCTCCCATTGTGCTTGGTCAGTATCTCCTATGCTTACCATCATCACATCCCTTTAAAAAAAGTGGATTTGGCCACATTTGTAGCTCATAAGCTTTGGACATGAAAGGTGCTCAGAGCCTTTTCTCTGTAGGCATCTTCAGCATGAGCAGGTGGTTAGAGGACAACTAAGCAAGGACACCAAGAAGCTCCCAGGAGACCCCAAGGAGATGGCCACATGGACCTGAACGGGATAAAGCTTTGTGGAGCCTGGAACAAAGCAGCAGGTTACAAAAACTGAACATGGAAAGACAGCTCTTGGGTGACTTTCTAAGGAAGGACAAAGAGATGATCAAATACACTCATTAAGGATGTTTCACACAGTGGGTGGGAAAGGGAAAGACGTTAATATGGCAGCAAATCTCCCAAACACTTTGCAAAACGTGTTAAATTGTGTCTGGTTTAACACTAGGAAAAAAATAATGGTTAACCTGTGTGATAGTTCAACTGAGCTGGCAGCCAAACAAAGCACAGTCACAGCCCATCCCACCCACCAGGGAATCAGGGAGAGAATTGGAGGGTAAAGGTGAGGAGACTTGTAGGTTGAGATAAGAACAATTTAATAATTAGAGTAAAAATCAAATTAAAATAATAAGAATAATAAAAGTAATAATGATAACAACTATATATATCTATGAGTTATGCAGAGTGCAACTGCTCACCACCCGCTGATAATGATCCCAGAGGAGCGACAAGGAACACTGTGCTCATAACAATCCTCACTGAAACCAAAACACAGCGCTTTCCAGCTACTGAGAAGAAAATTAACCCTCTCCTAGCAAAAAGCAGGACAACCTGAGGATTTGCATGGATTTAATTCATGCTTGTATTATAAATGCTCACAGTAAGGGCTCTCTCAGCAAAATTCTTTAGCCTGCTTCTTCTTTCCAATTCTGCCTAGAAGTCACCTATGACAGTCCACAGTCCTCAGGACCTGACTCCAAGAGGAGCCAAACAAGTAATATTTGAGTTTTTCCCTCACAAAATCCAAGAGCAGATCCCACCTTTTCAAAGACTTTGACCAGCTGAGCAACCACAAACTGCAGTTAGGTGAGTACGAGTTATTGAGTCATCACCAACCCAGAGCTGGGCTCAAGGGGTTTGTCCACCTCTGGGACACACAGAAGAGGTGTTATCTGAACAGAGCAAAGATTCAAGCTCCAACAGTTGTGTCTCACTTCTTCTGAGTTTATTTTTTCTAGCTATTCAGGATGCAATTTAACACATGGCACCTGTGATTTGCATGCTCAAGTGTACATGGAGATTTAGATACATTTGAGATATTCCCACTTCAGGTTTGGGTGAATCAGGTTGAACAGAACAAGTACCAATTGACATTTCTGTCTTCTACTCTGTCTACAGAACACCCAGTCTGAGATCTTGTGCCCAGGTAAAGTTCACTGCCTGGTATCATAGGTCATATGAATCATTAAGAACTACAATAAAAATTCCCAGCATCCATAAAATTTGTATTTTATGTGAATAAATTAGCAGCTGTATCTTATAGAATCATAGAATGAATAATAGAATGGTTTGGGTTGGAAGGGACCTTAAAGCTCATCCAGTCCCAACCCCCCTGCTATCAGCAGGGACACCTTCCACTAGACCAGGTTGCTCAAAGCCTCATCCAACCTGGCCGCGAACACTTCCATGGAGGAGCAGCCACAACTTCCTTGGGCAACCTAATAATAATAAAATAATAAAAAAAGAAAGAAAACATCAAAAACTGTCTGCATGGTCCACTGGTATAACCCCGAATGTTGTAAAACCAGAACAGGTTAGTGGTCTGGATAAAGGCAAGGTGCTAAATCTTGTTCTGCTCTATGATGGTCCCAATGAAACCTCAGCGTGGCTTTGTTTTTTTGGTTTTTTTTTGGAGAAAACTACCTGGATATTTTGCTCCAAGCTCCAGGTTTTTTCTTGCTTTCAAGAACATCAAGAAACCAAAGATGGTTTGCTTTGAGATCATAGCAAGGTGCAAAATGGAAAATAATCATACTGACAGCCTATAAATCTCTTTCTGACTCAGTGATAATAGAAAATCCCAGCAAGACACAAAGACAGAAGGAAAACAGAAGTTAGGAAGTGGGATTATTCCTTCGGTTGTGATTGCTGTGTTCTCACTACCAGCAAGGGGACACAACCAAACCCTTCAGGTGCACCACTGAGATCACATCTGCAGAGGCACAAAGGAGACAGAAAGTTGCTGTAGATACACACTTGACTATTTCTGTGCCATGAAGGTTTCTAATCCCGTTAAACTTGGTTATGCTCCAGAAAGAGCATGTCCCTGGCTGACGGGGTGAGGGGCTGTAAGGCCAATGGTGCAGCCGAGGGGGACACACAGCTCTTGCCTCCCCACCTGCCCCTGGATATCCGACCGGGCACTGACTGACCATCCCCAACTGTCCCATTGCCCATGGGCTGCAGCCCATCCTCTGTCTTATTTACTCTGCTCCTGTGCTGCAAAGGTGTTTGCACAGAAGTTCTCTCTGTGGAGGATGCAATAGTCTCATCAAGGTCAGGTACATATTTTCCAAGTCCATCAAGACCTGTATTGGCTGCTGTGGATAAACAGCTCTGCATTCCTCTTTCAATTTCAGAAGTTCTCCAGAAGCGGAGAGACACTTTTAATGAATTTCATTTGGCTAGCTAATTGTAGAATCATAAATTGGTTTGGGTTGGGAGGGACCTTAAAGATCATCCAGTTCCAACCCCCCTGCCAGCAGCAGGGACACCTTCCACTAGACCAGGTTGCTCAAAGCCTCATCCAACCTGGCCACAAACACTTCCAGGGAGGAGCAGCCACAGCTTCTCTGGCCAACCTGTTCCAGTGTCTCACCACCCTCACAGTGAAGAACTTCTTCCTAATATCTCATCTAAACCTCCCCTCTTTCAGTTTAAACCCATTTCCCCTTGTTTTGTCATTAACTGCCCTTGGCCAAAGTCCCTCCCCACCTTCCTGGAGCCCCTTCAGATACTGGGAGGCTGCTAGAAGGTCTCCCCGGAGCCTTCTCTTCTCCAGGCGGAACAGCCCCAACTCTCTCAGCCTGTCCTCACAGCAGAGCTGCTCCAGCCCTTGCATCATCCTCATGACCCTCCTCTGAAATCCTGCTGTTGCCCACTGAGCGACACACGGCTCCTGCTCCTCGCAGATGGGGACAGCTCCTACGCTGAGCCCTGGTGTTGTAGCCGTCGCTTAAAAGATGCACAGTTCCTTTCCAAAATCGAATTTTCAGTGCAATTCCAGACATCATTCCCCCCCAAGCCTGCATTAGCAATACTTAAGGCTCCAGTGTGATAGTTTAACTGAGCTGGCAGCCAAACAAGGCACAGCCACTTGCAGCAGCCCCCTACCCAGGGAATCGGGGAGAGAATTGGAGGGTAAAGGTGAGGAGACTTGTAGGTTGAGAGAAGAACAATTTAACAATTAGAGTAAAATAAAATGAAAATAATAATAAGAATAACAGTAATAATGATAATAACTATATATTTATGAGTAATACAGAGTGCAACTGCTCACCACCTGCTGGTAACGATCCTGGAGGAGCGACAAGGAACCCTGAAACTGAAATTGCAATCCTGGAAAAATGAGCCCAAGCAATTCCCGAGAGAATCCCCCCCTTTCCAGTCAGTCCCAGTTAATATACTGACCATGGCGTGATATGATCTGGAATATCTCATTGGCACATCCAACTGTCAGTTCTGGGTTTTACTCACTACTGCACTTCTCTTCTCCACTCCCCCCTTCCAGTCCTCTGCTCTTGGAAGCTGCCCAAGCTCAGTGTCCTTGTAGTTATCAGCACTGTGCTCATAACAATCCTCACTGAAACCAAAACACAGCGCTTGCTAGCTACTGAGAAGGAAATTAACCCTCTCCTAGCAAAAACCAGGACAGTATCCAGCAATGCATCTTCTGATGCACAGGTTTGATCAAGGAGGAGAAGAAGAAAATCAAAAAGGCATTAAAGCAAGAAGCAGCACTGCCACTGCAGCCTCCCACTCCCTAACAGTGTTTGGTCACCTTGCTTTGCCTGGACAGATGCTCAGCAGCCAGGAGGTGTGCAGAAAGCAAGCAATGTCAGAGGACATAAGATTTGTGGACCTGTAGATAACATGAACCTCAGAGTCTGGGTCGCCACCTGATTTTGAAGGATTTCTGTGTCATCCAAGCTGTGCATGTCACTGTCACAGCAAAGGGGATGAAGCTGCCGTCTGATTCCCTGTGCCAGAGGTAGAAATTCACTTTAAAGTCACTTTTTCAATCCTACCTCAGACAGGAACTGTCAGCTGCGTCATAGCCACCATCCTCAGGATTTTAAAGTCTAAATCATCAGCTATAATTAAATACATCCTTCTTCCTGGTTACAGTCAACGTACACAGAGACGATGTGGGCAGAGACAGGATGAGTCTCCTCACCCCCAGTCCCAGTCCCCAGCACAGAGCAGAGCTGCTGATGGCATCAAATTGTGCAGTGACGTAGAAGCTGAACCTCTGACGCCAAACACTGTCACCTCCCACACACCGCAGCACGTGGCACCTTGCAGGTCCCCTGACAAGTGCACCCATGTCCAGGCGACCTCAGCTGATGCCACCACACTCATGCTATATTCTCTGGGATAACGCCTTTGGCACCAACATCTTTAAACGTGGCAGAAAATATTTGTGATTTATAGATGCTCTTGCATGTTTGTCAGATTCCTTAGCACGCCTTCAGAAAAAAAACCCACCACAATCTGCATGAAGTACAACAACACGAAAAAAACAAGCTCTCATTATTCTCCCTGCACCACCACCACCAAATGTTAAAGTCATTTGATAATTTATCTGGAGAGAAAAAAAAAAAAGAAAAAAAAAAAAGAAAAAAAAGAAAAAAAAGAAAAAAAGAAAAAGAAAGAAAAAGAAAAGGGACAGAGCAGACAAAACTTGCTCAACCCATTAATGGGAGAGTCAGCAACTGAAAAGTGGTGGTAATTAACATTTTTGCTCGGCTTATTTGTGCCTGCCAACATCATTTACGCATTCGGAACTTTCTCAAATAGATCCTCCAGGAAGCTGCTGCCTCAGAAAAGATGTCGGCGCTGAGCTAAAAAAGACACCTGTCAAAACTGAAACCCAATTTCCCTTCAGATGCAACAAAGATCTCGATGATCTGAGAAAGTCTGAATAGTTGTTGAAGTAAGAAGCAAGAAAGAGAAAAGAGCCTGGATAGACAAGAAAAGGCAAAAGTTTTTTTGAGGAGAGCGAGGAGAAAAGGATGTAGGAAAGTCTGATGTGACTTCAGATGAGGAGATCAGACTTTAAAGGGATCAAACTTTAAAGGAGTGAAGGAAAGCCAAGATAAATAGTATGAATAGAAGGGAACAGGGAGAAGGAATATGGTGGCTTTGAAGAGCATCGTTTTTTATATATCTTATTGCACTGTGGCTCTGGGTTCTCCAGTGGATAAAGCTAAGAAAGACAAGGAAAACCTATCGGATATTTTTTATTATGCTAAGATGCCAACAAAATATTCTGGTTCAAGCAAGTTTGCATATTTTCATCTAGAGAATCGCAGTACAAACCCTTTTTTTCCTGCTCTCTAAGTCCTTGAGATGTCATACCAACAAGCACTATGTCATCTAGGAATCATAGAATGGTTTGGGTTGGAAGGGACCTTAAAGATCATCCAGTTCCAACCCTCAAATGGAGAAAAGGGAGTGAGGTAGAGCAAAAATTAGTCACAGCAGCACAACTAATCCAATGAAACAATTACAGTGTGGAGGCAAAAAGTAGGACACAAACCTGGGGACCTGTAGCATCTGCAAGGTCAGTGAGGGACACAGAAGATGCCAAACGCTCATCAGGACACTCACCGTGTACAGACTGGACAGAAAGGGGTGAATTGCTCACACCTCAGCAGGTCTGTACGCAATTGGGAGTGATTTTCAGGGTGGAAAACAGGTCAGGTGGATGCAAAACATCTGTCAACCATCTTGTTTCATCTACAAATAGTCCTGGGAGAGAAGCAAAGTTACCTCTTGCTTGGCTCAGTATGATGAGAAAATAACCAAATCACAACTCGGAGGTGGCTCATTTCCTTCTGAACAGGCAACATTTGCGAGGGAGAAATCTCAGCTGTTCCACAGATTAGCTCTTGGCATTTCTGGAGAAGGGTAAGATGCCAGTTTAAATTTGTGACACAAGACCTAAAGTACCTTTAGGAAATAAGTGGCTACATCTGGAACAGCAGTCACCATTTGTAGGAGGTGAGCAGACACACCTTTTTTTTCTCCAAAATGCAGAGCATTTTCCATCTGTTCTTCACGCCCTTTTAACTCACTGCTATTTTCTTTCCACTTGTCTGTGCCACTTAAATAAACAAGGATGTTGCAGCCTCTTTGAAGGAGCCATCCTTTTCTGCAAAAGCCTTTTGATGGGAAGGGTCTTCTCCGTAACAACCTTCTAAACCAAACAAATAAGCACTGAACCCCAGAGCAAGCTTCGCAATCTGAATATCCTCGTAACTTTCAAACTTGCTGGTAGGAAGAGAAAATCAAACTATGAGTCTGCCTTGCTTTATAAAGACACAGAGGTGGGACCCAGGCATCAGGTACCACTTGGTACCTTTGGTACTTCATGACTGATGGCAAGGAGCTTTGCTACCTTGCAAAATGCCAGCCCTGGATCATTACTTGGTGACTATCGTTGCTTATAAAGGTCCTCAAGTAAGAAGAGAGCTAACGGTGCTGTCATACAACCTGGTGCTCAAGCTGACATGCCTTTTGTCTGGACATAAGCTACCAAGGAGCTTGATTTCCCCTCATGTTCTCCTTCTCTTATAAAAGGCTTCATCCAAAAATATCACATGTCAAAAAGACCTTAGTTTTGGTTTTCTCACTGGAAACCTGTTGCAGCTGACTGGATTTTTCTTGCTCTGTGCAAGCATTTCTTCATACCCAATTATGGTTTAGCACATTAAATACATAGAAGAAGGAACTTGATAGAACAAGGAATAATGGTTATAAACTGGATAAGAGTAGGTTCAGATGAGATATTGGGAAGAAATTCTTTGGTGTGAGGGTGGTGAGACACTGTCCCAGGTTGGGCAGAGAAGCTGTGGCTGCTCCTCTCTGGAAGTGTTCCAGGCCAGGTTGGATGAGGCTTTGAGCAACCTGGTCTAGTGGAAGGTGTCCCTGCTGATGGCAGGGGGGTTGGAACTGGATGAGCTTTAAGGTCCCTTTCAACCCAAACCAGTCTATGATTCTAAGATATAACTCCTCAAGAAGCGGTGTCTGCCTCCCTTATTCTTCTATTACTTGCATTAATACCTAATTTATGAACCTTGTCTCTCCCCCTGTCTCCACCTGGTGAATTCCCCTTTTAGCATCCAAGTCTTTACAAAAAAAACCCCAATCCATCCCCATCCCCACAGCTTCTAGCTTGGGAGATAATCAACAGCTACTTCTTAATTAAGAGTAAAGATTACAATGATTAAACACAAAATCCAATATTAAAAGAGCGAATACAACCTCCCTCTCTGGGGAACAGGAAAGGTCACAGTTGCTGAGGATGAGGAATGTTCTCTGTGGTCTGGACAGTGGATATCTCCAGCTACTTACCACAGAATTTCATTGATGGCAGGGGGGTTGGAACTGGATGAGCTTTAAGGTCCCTTACAACCCAAACCATTTGATGATTCTATGAGTCTGTGAGATGTGAGATGCTCCAGACTAGTGTAACAAATTATGAATGAGCAACTACGAAAGCAAAGCTCGGGCAGTCCCCAGCCTCTTTACCACAGCAGGAACAACAAGACCACATTACATTTAAGAGATCCCTTGAAACTCAAATAACCCCACAGTTCTCTGCCTTGCCGAATTTCATACTATCAGCATCATCTAAGCCAACAGGACAGGAGCTAAAAATACTCTGATTCAACTCATCGCAGGCTTCTCATACAAGGGCAGAGTCTCTTAACATGTGCTCTTTGGAAGTGTGGAAGCTGGTGGCCTTAGGGCATGTTGATACCATGGGCTTACCAAGCTAGCTTGGATTACTGATCACTGCATCAAAGACACGACCAACGGGCACAACCCAAAGATTTCCCATTTCCCTGGAACGATTCACAGTTCAGCCCTGCTGTGGTTTCTTGGTGTGCACCTCAGAGACAACGTGTGAGCTCTCAGTGCCACATTACACGCTGTGTTCTTAAGCTGCATCCAATTGCTTTCTAACCCTTGTAGCTCACAAGCTGTAAACCAGCTATTTCTCTTCCAAATGTCAGAGATGGGAAGGAAACACACAACCTGACAACTTGGAATTTCTCAGGGTTGTTTTCTAACCTACAACCTCTCCCCCAAAGCCCCACTGACACATTTGGGGTGGTGTAGCCTAAACAGGGGATGGATTTTGTAGAAGAGCACAGTGTGTTCGTGCAGACTTCATGATCTCCACTGTCCTTCTGAGGTCAGGCCCATTTTCCACAAGAATGAATGCAGCACAAGAACAAAATGTATTTACTACAGTATTTCCCCCCCCTGTATAAAGTGATCTTTTGATTCTTCCCTTCCTCCTCTCCCTCCATTTTAGCCAAGTGGGTTTTTTGTCTCTTATATCACTAATATTTCTCTTTGGAAAGGGGTAGTTCCTGTTCCACCCACCCATCTCCACACCCTGAGCCACATGTTTCACTGTGTTCACAGAAGCCACCATCCATCCAGTCCTAGCTGGCAGGTTGTGACCAACCTGATGACCTTTAAAGGTCCCTTCCAACCCAAGCCATTCTATGATTCTTTCCAACCAAAGCAGTCAAATACTCTTTATTCTGGACAACACCAGAACAAGAAATGACCTTCAAGAGGAAATATCCAAACCTCATCCAAACCATATTTCCTTTCTTAACCTCCTCAAAGCAGAGCAAGGCACGTTTCTGATTGCAGGCTCTCTAACACGAAGCGAAGCTGGCCAGGCAAGCCCTGCACCCTGCTGTGGATGAAGATGTTCCAGTTGCCTGGGAAACCGCTCCATGGGATCACTAAAATGTATTCTATACGTTTGCCTTCAGATACAAGATTATCACCTCGTCCATGAGAAAATCCTGACATGGGATAAACTGAGACTGTGACCTGCAGAAACCAATTAACACTTTTATGGTATGAGGTGAAATTTCAGAGAGCTAAACCCAACATAAAATGCCTTATTGTCCAACATCAACCTAATTTTCCCTGAAAGAGTAAAGGTGGGTTACACTTAGAGTATCTCATTCCCCAGCAGATGACACGAGGTTTAAATCTGGTATATTATTAGCAGTTGAAAGAACTGGCTGAAGTGAGACTATAACCATAATCAAAGGAGATGGAATTATTCAAGGACTGAGAGTTTTTATTTAGAGTGAATATTTGCAAATTTGGATTTTTTTTTAAATGAATTTTCTATTTTAAGAAAGAACAGCCTGAATACTTACAGAAGGAGCACTGGTAGCCATCAGGTAGCCACAAACCAGCCACAGATGGATGGTGGGGGACAGTCTCTGTTTGTACTTTCTCATAGCAATGAGCAATTCAGGACTTGTGTTTAACCAAGACATTAGACCTCTGCCACATTCCTTTCCCAAGATTTATGGTGAAGACTTTACGGTGAAGAAATTCGAGTAAGAGCTGACAAATTCTAATTTGGAGGAAAACAGGTTTAAGAACAAGCAGGAAGGAGTAAGGAATTAAGGTTAATTGGCACTTTATTGCAACATAACAAACCAACAAGCCAAAACAGGACTGTGCTGAAATACGGTGAGGGTATAAAACAGGTTTTAGAGGAGAAAGAGCAATAAAGAACAAGATGTTCCTCAAAACTTCCTATTTCTGGCAGCAGTTTAAACAAAGAATCCAGTATAATTTCACCACTTGCTTACCTGCAATCAAAAAACCAACACTCTGCTTTAATTTCTCCTGTGGGTGCAGTCAGCTCTTAAGTTAAAAATCCAGGTTTAATATCTTCTACTCATAATTTAGGTCACAGGCTGGGAAGTGAGGTAGGAACTAGAGAGAAATGTTAAACTTTGTAATAGATGCTCAAACTCCATCCTGTGCTCGAGGTTCCCAGAGCATCAACTTGCAGCCAAAAAAGAGGCTGAAATCCCAACAGGATTCCAAACCTGAGTTACCAGGTCTTTGTTAGGCTTTGTCTTCAACCTCTGAGGCTGCTGGACTGGCCAAGGTCAGCAAAGAATTTGTTCTGCTCTGAACTCTGAACACCTCCTCGTGCCCTGTGGGCAGCTTCAAAGGCTGCAGAAGAAAAGGGAGCGTGGAGCTCGGAGGGGTCAAAGAGGAGAGAATGGGAATGTCCAAGGAATAATCATCAGGATCAGGCTGTGCACGTGCATGGAAAATGGGAGAAAGAAGGTGTTTAAAAATGGGAATGTCCAAGGAATAATCATCAGGATCATGCTGTGCACGTACATTGAAAATGGGAGAAAAAAGGTGTTTAAAAATGGGAATGTTCAAGGAATCATCGGGATCATGGAGTGCATGTGTATGGAAAATGGGAGAAAAAAGGTGTTTAAACATGGGAATGTTCAAGGAATAATCATCAGGATCATGCTGTGCACGTACATTGAAAATGGGAGAAAAAAGGTGTTTAAACATGGGAATGTTCAAGGAATAATCATCAGGATCATGCTGTGCACATGCATGGAAAATGGGAGAAAATAGGTGCTTAAAAATGGGAATGTTAAAGGAATAATCATCAGGATCATGCTGTGCAGGTGCATGGAAAATGGGAGAAAAAAGGGTGTTTAAAAACAGGAATGTTAAGGGAATCATTGGGATCATGGAGTGCACGTGCATGGAAAATGGGAGAAAAAAGGTGTTGAGATAGAAGACTGCAATAGTATCAGTCTGGGAGCATCCTGATTATTTATTTCCCCCCCCAGTCTTTGGCCAGCATTCCAGTCCTTCACCCCCAAACCAAAAGACCCCTCTGCTCTTGTCTCCAAGACACAAACTGCGGGGTTATTTAGTGGTATCTCAGCTGTGGTACTGGATATCATTAGGATTCCATGCACTGTTATCACTCATTGCTCTGTGACTTTCTACACTTTATTATGCTCATACTCATAGAAACATAATTACATTGCACAAGGCTATAAACCCCACGTACGGGAGGATGTAAGCATCTTTCTTCTTGTATTTATTACATTGTGTTTATACACATTCATACTCATTTATATTGCATCTTTCTTGTTAAATATAACAGCAAAATATAATTGAGTTTTCCATTCCTAATGCTGATTTTTTTTTTTTAAATTTATTTTTTTTTTTTTGTAATTGTTCAAATATACGTGCATAAATTTGGGTACATCAGAAAAATTATCTGGAGTCCTAGACAAAGCCAGCAGCGTTGGAAGGCAGACCTGGGGGTTTTTGCTCTGTCACCATCAGGCTTGTGCAGTGATTGTTAAATCCAGCTCACAGAATGTGCTGCTAAAAACACAGTCAGGTCCTTCCAAAACTGCACAAACAAAATGATGAACTTCCAGGAAATGGCATGCAATTGATTTTTCACAGATATTTGAAGTGTAAATGGCTTCTAGTTTTTTGTTAGCACTGAGTTTTTGCCTTGATTGGACTGAGGTTTGCACTAAGCAATGTTTCAGGAGAAAATATTGGAAATAAATCCTCAGGTTGGAGGTAAAGATGCCATACTGCTTGAGTTTATATCCCAGGATACTGGGGAGAACACAGGATGCTGTGTGCTCCGTTCCCAACCAGTCTCTCAAAAGGAAAGGAAAGGAAAGGAAAGGAAAGGAAAGGAAAGGAAAGGAAAGGAAAGGAAAGGAAAGGAAAGGAAAGGAAAGGAAAGGAAAGGAAAGGAAAGGAAAGGAAAGGAAAGGAAAGGAAAGGAAAGGAAAGGAAAGGAAAGGAAAGGAAAGGAAAGGAAAGGAAAGGAAAGGAAAGGAAAGGAAAGGAAAGGAAAGGAAAGGAAAGGAAAGGAAAGGAAAGGAAAGGAAAGGAAAGGAAAGGAAAGGAAAGGAAAGGAAAGGAAAGGAAAGGAAAGGAAAGGAAAGGAAAGGAAAGGAAAGGAAAGGAAAGGAAAGGAAAGGAAAGGAAAGGAAAGGAAAGGAAAGGAAAGGAAAGGAAAGGAAAGGAAAGGAAAGGAAAGGAAAGGAAAGGAAAGGAAAGGAAAGGAAAGGAAAGGAAAGGAAAGGAAAGGAAAGGAAAGGAAAGGAAAGGAAAGGAAAGGAAAGGAAAGGAAAGGAAGAGGGAAAAGGGAGAGGGGAAGGGAGAGGAGAAGGGAGAGGAGAAGGGAGAGGGGAAAGGAGAGGGGAAAGGAAATTCTATTTTGCACATTTTCTTCTGCTTTTTGCCTTAGTTCTCAGTAAGTTTGGTAAGCGTGGTGCCAGCCTGACAGAGCAG
>NW_010303594.1:23348-23619 GCF_000700745.2 Antrostomus carolinensis
CTCCTCGGCCTCCCAGCAAGGGATGCCAATAAGGCTGTCAAATTAGCACTCAGCGAGACGGTGTCTCGTGGCATGGACTCCTCTCCTGTAGGTGAGAAAACCTATCTCAGACTGGGCATCAAAACACTACGATCGACAAGGGCTGGAGAGCTCTATTAGCCACCCGGGGGGAGGGAATCCATAACCAGCAACCAGTGCCTGCAGACCTCTAACCTGCTCTAAAGGCTCACTTCAAAACAAATACAGCTTCAAGATATTGCCATGATGCAGG
>NW_010303595.1:0-622 GCF_000700745.2 Antrostomus carolinensis
GGGGGGGGCTTTGGTCAGCATCATGCAACCCATCAACCTGCAGAACCTCTCCATGTAAGCTCCACACCTCGCTTCTTGGGGGGACTTTTTTGGGGGTTTTTTTTATCAGTAGTTTCTTCTCAGAGTCTGTTCCTCAGGAAAATAGAAAAATTCTATAAATAGAAAAATTCTATAAATAGAAAAATTCTATAAATAGAAAAATTCTAAGATAGAAAAATTCTATAAATAGAAAAATTCTAAAATAGAAAAATTCTATAAATAGAAAAATTCTCTTTTCCTGATGTTTGAACATCAGAAAAATTTCTCTTTTCCTCAGGAAAATAGAAAAAAAAATAAGAGAAACCAACTAACCTCAACCTCAAACAAACCCCCCTGTTTCTCTCCTCTTTTTTATTTTGTCTCCTGCTGCAGATGTTTCCAGCTCCTCATGTTCTCCTGTCAGACCCAGGTACGTGGAGATGTTTTACTAACCCTGCGCGCGGCACATCTGCCTGCACCAGATGTTGGGTTGGGTGAAGACCCCCCAGCTCTCTGCTGGGTGAAGACCCCCAGCTCTGAGCTCACCCTTTGCTTTGGGGATGTATTTTGGTGGGGGTGAAGGGGGCGGCTTTGCTGGTGGGTG
>NW_010303596.1:0-5738 GCF_000700745.2 Antrostomus carolinensis
CCCTCCCCCATTTATCTGTAAACTACTTAGAATAAAATAAGAGTTTTCCTTTTAGTCTTGGATTTTAGGTCTAGTGAAGTTTTTTCTTTTGGAATTTTCTCCACTGTTTTTTTCTGACTGATATGGGAACTGGAGTCCATGTCCATGCAGAATTCTTCTAATTGTAAAATGGCCAGTTCTTTAGTGTTTGTGAAGTGCTGTCATAGCCTAACTCACCTACTTTGAAGTTGTTTCTTAAAAACACCTTAGGTGAGATATACTCAGTGAAGAGAAAAAATGGTGGTAAAAAAACTATCTGAACTCTGAAAAAGACCTGGGTGGTAAAGGGCTTTAGGTGGCAAAGTAAACATTAAGTGAATAGGGTTCACTGAAAAAGGAAACACAAATCCTATGTGGAAAAACTGATATGGAAGGAAAACTTTTCAGGAGGGAAAAGATGTCCCTCCTAACATTACTATGATTTTAACCTTTAAAATCATATTCTCGGGAAACATGGAAGTTTTGCTCTTTGTCCTTTCCACAGTGACAGAGAAGTCTGCCAGAGGAGGGACAGTGTCAGTTCAGTGGTCCTGGAAGCAGTGTGCCAACAGAGCTGCTTTCTATGAGTGTAGTATTTATGTTTGGTATATACCAAAATAACACACATGGACAGATCTACTTTTACAACTTTTCATTTTTTTATCAGTCTGCTACAGTCAGGGAATAAATGTAGACTTTGGTTTTTATTTTTGACCCTCATCACAATCAAAGGTGTGGACAAATGGATGTAACTGGTTGAATTATTACAGTTGAGAAAGTGACTGCTTGTCATCTGAGACACATTAGCTGATTATGTGTGTGTTCCCAACCTGTTACTAACATACTAGTTTAAATCTGATGGTTGAACTTTTTAATTTCAGTTTGCAATGGACTGAAAGTATGCACATGATTATTTATTATGGTTCAACTGATAAGAAATACATTAGAATGAGATAAAGCAATAATTTTCTTATTCAAATATGCCCCTGTGGCACAGGGAAACACGGGATGTTATAGGGGAGAAAACTGGGACTCTTTTTTTTCTTTTTTTTTCTTTTTTTTTTTTCTTCTTTTCACTGGTCCAAAACCTTCCAGTTTTCCCAGACTTGTATTTGACATCTGTAAAGTTACTGTCATATTTAATATCACCACTAGTTTATGAATTAGTTATTGGTACATATCAGGAAGTAACTTAATAATCAGATCATGTCCTTGCTCTGCTCTTCCCAAATAATCTGCCTTTGCAGTAGAGAAGCTTTTGAGTAGTTATTCCTTGCTGTTATGTCATGTAGTCCTCTTGTTTTCCTCTTATTTTTTCTCTGACAAAAAGCAGTTAATTAGCTGAGGAAAAGAGATGTTTTATAGTGAATCATACTTAACATGGAAACAAACTTCATACCTCCAGCAATGAATCTACAAGCTTGGGACAGGTGAGCAAACAAATCTTAATGTTGAGACAGGAAAGAAGAGGACAGGGAATAGTTTCTCACTCATTATTTGTGAAAATGGTGACCTTCCTGTGATATGACTTGCCTCTCTAAGTATCTTGCAGTGAAGCTAGATTTTGTGGTTGTCTTATTGGTGCATTTCCTTCTCTGTGTGTTTGCAGGGTGTATTTTTTTTTGTTTTCACCTTTCATCTAGATTGTGGTTACTGCTGCTGTTTAAAGGAATAAATGCAGCAAATAAGCCCCTAATTGCAAGGAATAGGTATTGCTCATGGCCCAGGTAGGTGAAGTATCTCTTGCTCCCTGCCTTTTATTATTCAAGTGCATTGGAGCATTCTTCCAGGCACAGTCCTCTGCTGTGAGTTTTTGTTGTTGTTTCTGTAGATGTTTCTCTAAAGGGGTCTCTAAAAAATAATTGGTGTTTCCTATTGACACTGAAAGCAGAGTGAGAGAGAACAGTCTCAGTCTTCCTCTTCAGCATTACGGTTTTCTTTCTCTTTAAGATTTTTTTTTTTTAAACAGGTGCTAGCCTATATTTCAAAGGGATGCTCTCTGCAGCACAAACATGAACAGTTCATATTTCCTTATGCTGCCCCACAAATAATCCCTATCCTTGAATGAAGGCAAACATTGATTTATGCAGGGCACACCGTTTTGGTTATAAGCCTCCTAAAAACACAACACTTTTTGTCACGTGGCTTGGGAAGACCCACACAGCTGCTCTGTGCATCCCACAAGAAAATGATCTCCAGGATTTTCATAAGCATCTGATTGCTGAGGCTACATTTCCACTCCATTTCATAAATGAAAAAGAAATGGTTCTCTTGACAAAGAGAATGGGGGTAAAATTGCCAAACAGCTATAATAAAAAGACGAATATAAACCTTCTGGATGAAGCTCATGGGTTCTGCTCCCCACACTGCTCAAGTGTTAGTACAAGCAAATAGTGTTACTTCCAGTGTAGCTGTGACACAAATGTAATACTTACGGTCTCATAGGAGCAATTTATGAGGCTAAACTTTTGCTACTTTCTTCTTTTGTGTGTGTTTTGTTGATGAAGATAAAATCTTCAATTTTTACTACAGCATCTTAATGTTTTTGTTAAGATATTTAATGCACGGAATACAAGTGAGAATAATTCCCACTACATGTAGCTCTCACCAGCCTCTTCAGATATGTGGATCCCTCTCAGGAATGGCCTTGTAGAATTTCTACAGTGGTGAAGCAAAGCTATCTTTGGCACTGAGAGAAATGTCATGAAAATTCTCTTAGTAAAATTGCAACCATGATATGGTTAGAATTTACCTTTATACTGCTGTACAGAGTCTGCTTGAAGCATACAAGGAAAATATCTGGTTCTTTGAATAAGGTACAAATTGAACAGAGCTAAAAAAAAAAAAGAAAAGAAAAAATTGTTAAAAATTATCAAGGTATTGTGGGGCTCAATGTATGTTACTGACTCACCTATTTTTGGGTCCTGATCAGAATGAAAATCAGTTGGTTTTAGTTTCACAATAATAAATGCTTTGTCATTTCACAGCTGATTCTGGTAACAGAAGTCAGTAGCAGATAAACTGGATCTTTTTTTTAGTGGCTCTTTCAAAGGCAAAACAGTCCTCAGCCCATAGCCCTGTTGTAACTCTTCGCTGACTGCCATCTCGAGCAGATTTCTTTCATTACACATTTTCCCTCTCAGCTGTTGCATGCATGTGGAGTGAAGTGGATGTACCCAGCAAGCTGGTGCAGATGGATATGTTCCTGGCTGTTGCGCAGAATTAATTAGTGTTTTCCTATTCTATACGTGCCCATACATTGTGCTTACCCCAGTAGCTGAGTGCATTGAACAATGTATCTAACATCTGTCATGGGTTCGCTTCCTCCCTGATCCTTTGCCCTGGAGAGGGAAGGTGTGCAGCATGCTGTCTTGCTTTGGGAGCATGGCAAACAGACTTTGAGAGGACCTCCTGGGTCGTCACATCTCACCTCTGGATGTTGCAGACATCTACGTTATATAATGCTCTTGTGATTTGAGCGAGTGCCAGTCTCGCATCAGATTTATTTCTTTGTACTGCTGTTGGAAAGCTGTTCTACCACTTTCATACACGGGTTAGAAAGCTTTCATTTTCAGCTTCAGATTGTTTCTGCCTTGGTTTTTGCTTATTTCATCTTCTGTCAGTGTTGTTCTTGATCTTAATTATCTTTTTTCCTTCTAGACTCCTTATCACACTTAATGAATTTATATGCAACAATCTTACTTCCTCTTAGCCTATATTTTGGTAGGCTGATGTACCATTAGTACAGGTGTGGCTATGTTTGAGTTAATTGTTATTCCATCAGAATTAAAGCTGGGAAAAATAATTCCAAATGGATTTAATTTTTCATTTGTTGAAATCATTAACTTGAATTATACAGCAGGGTTAGTGCTGTACTGATGTTTGAGAAAATCCCATCATACCTTAATATTTAGGTAGAAAACCTACTACATTTATTTTCTATTACGCATTGCTTAAACATCTAAGAAGATTCAGTTTAGCCCTCTGGCTCACCTTAGGTAAGACTTTAAAAATAATCCTACTGGTTTCAAGTGACTCCATGTTGCGTAAAGTTCCACGTTAAACTGGGAAATATATCCTAACTTCCTTCCAAAGCATAAGGTTTGGAAGGAAAGCAATGAGGCTGTCCTGCTTCAGTCTAGGACCTGAGGCAAGTCATAAAAACAGTATGTCTCAAACTGCTCAGCCTCAGGTCCTGGGGTGAATCACTTGGTGACTGCAGTTTATGGCCTATGGGTATATGGAAATGTCTCCACCCGTGTCCTTCTCAGCATATGACAAGTCCTATATGAGGCCGCCACATCATTTACCCAAGCTCAGGGTCATGAGATGGGGCTGTAGTGCTGAGCCCACAGTGGGGGCTGCTTTGTGCTGTGTTCCCATTAGGCACAGTTCCTCCTCTCTTCTCCCCTCCCTGAAGCCGTGCAGGGCTATGGCATCACTCCCACTCTGGAGTGTGTCTGGCTCACAGACAAAAAAGCAGACTGACCTGCTTACTGTATCTGGCATCGAGCTGCAGACTGGAAAACAGGCCATTCCACTGTGCTGCACATTTGTGAGGAGCTACGGCAGTTCCGTGCAAAAGGCTGTGGGACTGGAGTTTTGTGTTTGGCACCTGGCAGGTCTGGCTGCACTCTAGTGTGATTATGACTGTCATAGTGTGTCTGATCTGCTGCAAACAATCCGTGTTTCTGGAAACAGCCACTTATTTTTGTTGGATTTATAAAAAATGCCTGAACTGTCCCTTCATGACATTTCTCTCTGGTAGCCGAGTTGTGATTTTTTTTTATGGAGGAAGTTAGGCTGATTCAGGAGTCTTCCTCATTGCAATTTACTGTTTCAAACTATTGCTACAAAGGCAAAAGATGGTCCTGGCTTGAAAAAGTCTGGGTCTAGAAGTGATTAACATATCTGATGTTGCTTCCTCAATAAATTAAGCGAACACTACTAATGTGGATAGCATAAAACTCATGCTTCTCTTTTTGAACCATTTCTTGTTACTGTTAATAGACTTTTTTTTTTAACCCATCTGCTCCTCTTCCCTGATTGATGTTCATCATAAATTCTGTGCTCATGGCAGGCATAAAATATTGAAAGAAAACTTGAGATTTCACCTGTCTCCATAGCTGAAAGCAGTCTAAGTTTTGTAAAGCTGTTGATTTGGCTTCCAAAATGTTTAAACAGAAAAATGAAGGTAACTTGAGAATCAGCTTTGATACTGTCTGAACCACTAAGTTCAAATATCTCTATACTAGGAAAAGTTATTTCCGAAGTTCTTACAGATAGAAAGTCTCCTATTCCAGAAACTTCAAGCCTAAATTTAACTGTCAGTTAAGGTTAGCGTAAGTGGCTTTCAAAAGTGGTAAATGGTCAGTCAGACTTGTGTAAGTGGCTTTCAAACTGCTACCAGATCAGTATCTTTTAAGTTTACATTCATCTTTCATTCACTTTTATGAGTGTGGACTGCATGTGGTACAGAAAGGCTTGGAAAGCAATCCTTTCTTCTCTTTACTGTGACTTGGACTAACACAACTGTGATTTTTTGCCATAGAAATTTTAGTAAAACTTTATCCTTACTGTCAGAGCTGTCTTTGTCCCCTTTTCTACCTATCCATCCTTTGTTTGCCTTTAATATCCACTGGTAAATCAATATAAGAGAAGAAACTTGCAGTCTCCAGGTCAGTTGAGACCTACTGATATGTGGATATCTTGTTGCTCTG
>NW_010303596.1:5749-36046 GCF_000700745.2 Antrostomus carolinensis
TGCTGAACCCTGAGTATGTTCGCTTTGGTGGACCTCCTCTGCTCTTCCTTCTGCTAGTTGATACCTTTTGAGGAAAATCATCCTTTTCCTATCACAGCTCCCCTTAATTAGTTAAATACATGATATAATATCAACTTTTTTTTTTTCTTTTTTTTTTTTTTTTAAAAACAGGAAATTATGGGGAAAGTGGAATGGAAGCCTTCAAGGAGCTGGCTGCCCAAGAGGGTCTCTGCATTGCTCACTCTGACAAGATCTACAGCAATGCTGGGGAAAAGAGCTTTGATCGCCTGCTCCGCAAGCTGCGAGAAAGGTTACCCAAGGCTAGAGTGGTGGTTTGCTTCTGTGAGGGAATGACAGTCAGGGGGATCCTCATCGCCATGAGGCGCCTGGGAGGGCTTGGGGAGGTCCAAAAAAAATGATTGGAAGGTAAGGCTCTGGGTGGGATTTCTCTGCCTGTCCTCTCCCTCTTGTCCTGCTGGCAGTCCTTTCATTTCAGAACCGTGCAACTCGGGCTACCTGTTATTTCCATATTTACTTGTCTAATGAACGAAAAGAAGTGGCAAGATGGCAGAGCAGATCTCAGGAAGGGGATATGAAGGTGTATGCCAACTTAATCTGTGGTGTTAACTTTTGCTGAAGTAAATGTTAATTGCTAACTATTTATATGGATACATGACATTAGCGTTTTTTTTGTGCTTATGCATGCTCTAAAGGAAAGTTTCATACATAGATTTTATAACCAAAGTAGCAAGAGAAGAATTCTGGTTTCAGAATGTGATTTGGAAGTGTGACATGTGACGAAATTTTGTAAGTTTCACTAAGTTCTCCTGATAGTTTGAAATTCCAAATTGTTGAATGATTTTGATTACTGGAACTTTTTTCACAGTCTTATGATTATAACCTGGCATTCTTAGTTGTACACTTTGTTCTGATCTTTGCTGCTGAAATCTATGGCACTGATACTGCATGGGCTTGTTTGGTTTTTAAAACATCAAAGTTGCTGATGGCCAAGTGAGTATGCATGTGTGTTTTTATATTACTAGAGTAACAGTGCAGACCTGTATTGGGCAAAGACCGTCTTTATCAAAAGGAGAACAGTTGCTTTTTTCTTCTAGAATTTATCAGTTCTTTGTAGATATTCACTAAAATATGATGAACTATAGTTGTAAGACATATGATGTATCCACATTACCATTTTTGTGGTAGTTCTTATTTTGAGACTTTGACTTTCACCTTGATTTTTTAAATGTCTTTATGTCCGGTTTTCTGTTTTGATGAATCTTGTTCAAATGATAAGGCCTGAATCGTCTTGTCTGTTAGATTGATAATGCCTTTTTAAATCTTTCTATTTACTCTTTGTTTCTTTCTTATCTATTGTTTAGACACCATTCCTTCAAGGCTTTTGACAGTAGTCTCCTTACCTACTTAGCATCCGTTGCCTTTTTATTCTGTTGTCATTCGGATCCGTCAGACTTCTTTTTGTCCCTTTCTCTCCCTAAAGCCTTTCTGTCTGTCATTGTTGTGACTGGGATGCTCTCCTTTAGCCTTGTGCTATAATATTGGTCTTTCCCTGACTACATTGCTCCTCAAAACCCACAGTTATGATTTTTATAAATCAGATAGCTAATCTGGCCCAAGTAATCATCTGAAAGCAATCAGGCTTTCTGGCTTTCCTTCTGTTGCTTTTTTGTTGTTTCAGTCTTTGATTACAATCTGTTTAGAGCAGAGACTGTATCTCTAGAAGACTGTGTAGAGATAAGATATAGCACATTTGAAAACCATCAGTATTAAAATGAAACAAATAGTAAGGCGGTATTGAAAAGAGTATTATATTTTAGATTTGTGCCTGTGCTGTTCCTTGGCATCATTCAATATGCATCATTTTAAATGAATAATGGAATGCTTCAGGACTGATATATATTAAGTATGTTTTTTCAGTGAACTGAAGAAACTATGATAACATTAGACTGGGTCACATCATCCCTGGTCGTTTTGTAAATGCCCCGCAGCTTTAGACAATGCTGTGCTTTCTTCATGTATTGTTGTCCCTCTGTAGTGGACACTGATGATTCAGGACACAGTGTTCACCTGATTTTGGTGGTCTCTCTTGACATTGTCCATACAGAAAGCCAAAGGAAATTAATCTCCTACATTAAGCACCAAAACTAGGTACTTGGGTGACACAAGCCTTAGTTTTCCTGTTAGGCCATTTACATGATCCCCTATTCCATGGTTTTGACTAAAAGCCTTTACCAAGCATTATGCTACTCTATTCAGTTCAGTTGTTTGTCTCAGAATCTGCTCAACAGCGTTACTCTCAATTTTTTGTCAAAATATCTCACCTATTAAATGCTAATAATGAAATTTCTCTGGAAATCACATTTTTCAGGTAGGTTTTCACATACCCTTCTTTTATGCTGGTAATGAGTATGGGAGGCTCCTTTGTAGGGCTGGGTGGGCTGTTCTGATTGTAAAACAGGCTGGCTGTTGCTGTGCATAGTCTGGATTGCGCCCAAAAGCTGGCTGAAACAAGAAGTATTATAAAGCTTGCATATATTTTATATGTACTTGCAGAGCTAAAAGAAAAGCCATTTTCTTTGAATTGTTCTAATTAAGTGATTTTTTAAAATTGCAAATCTAGCAAACTTATTCACAAGTGAGCTGCAGCAAAACTGCAGTGCTATGAATTTGGTCATCTATATGCTTGCAGGAACCAAGGCATGCATTAACACCGCTCTGACATGCTGTTTAGTCTTTTTTATTCAAGTACCCAGCTAAGCAAAACCCCAAAAGCCTTTTAAGAACATTATTTTAATTAAGGGAAGTAGGAGTGAATGTGAAATCAAGATTTTTTTTGCAATAATGAGCTAAACAAAGTCTCTCATTTACTCACAGGTTTATTATCAGCCACACTGTATCAACCCCGTGCTCTGCTCTGACTCACTGTAATGAGGAAGCCTTTACAAAGGGACACCTGGCTAAATAGCTCTCTTCCTGCTCTGTCTTCAGTATTGCTATCGATCAAATCAGAGAGGAACAGCTTAGCTTAACTAAATTCAAGGTATCAGATGGCTGGGAACTAAATTTGACTTCAGTTTAATCTGGGAATGATACACTGGAAATTATAGGGGCTTATATGGAGCCAGGACTGGATCATCAGATCCTGGGGACTTTTCTGAGATGGGCTGAGTCTTCTCAGGCATGGAGTTAGGACCCTGTTTGTGCTGAATCTAAGCAAATATTCCCAAATTCAGATTGGAGATCTAACTAGAGGTTCAGTCTCCTTTGCTACTGGAAGTGGGAGTCCATTGTATTAGTGCGAAGAAAGGGAATTCCTGTTTCTGAATCTGGAGGGGAGCTGGGATTACGACCGGACAAGAGAAACAGTTACAACCCTGCCTGAGGGAGAATGGAGGATGTTCTGAAATTGATACGGTGTCCAAATGTAGTGGAGAGTTCAGTGAGAAAATGTATTAAGCTATGAAATTAAGGATGATAAAGATTTAAAAAGTGTTTGATAATCAAAGGGCAAGGAGAAAGCAAAAATTGATCACGACTTTGTATAAAAACAATGATTGGAGTAGTATTGGAGTAACCAAAGGCACACTAAGAAGATAAACTGTCTTAAGGGAATTCAAGTGATAGCTCTTCTAAAAGAAATTAGTTTTGATGTGAAAAGAGTATGTAGAAAGATACTCAACATCGTGTGTCTAATCATGTTTATGCAGGCCACTGGGTTTTATATTACTTAATAAGCATCCGTTAGGTTTCGTGAGAATCTTGCAAGATGGATGAATCTCCTGTATATCCCTTGGAATGATCCACCAAGACAAGGCATGTAACTGACTTTCTAGCATCTGTGTGGGTAGTGGAAAGCAAATGAAAGACGCAAGCGAAATCCTCAATTTTGGAGTTACTCTGAGATCACTGAAAAAGAGACATGTTAGATAAATAGTTGGAAATGAAAATGTTCTTTTGCAACTTGATAATCTCTCAAACTCCTACAAATAATGGTTTGTATAAACATATGAGGAACTTCAGGAAGGGAGAGATATATTAGTACATGTGCTGTTTTTCAATGTATCACTTGATAATGGACCACTTTACTTCTGTAGGCTTTCCAGAGTTTTATGGTTTTCATTAATATTGCTCTACGGGCTGTTGTAGAATTATGAATTTTAAGTGTCAGTAGGGTGACCTCTCCTGAAAGTTTAGGCACCTGGCGGTGAAGATAGGGTTGGATTCTCTGCTGTGAACCCAGTGTATGACAGAGGGCAAACCAGTTCTTTTTCTATATCGAATACAAATCTTTTAACATTGGGTGACAGAGTTTTCAGGATGCATGATGTGATGAAATTTTTTCTGATTGCCTTCCCTTCATGAGCCAATATTATTAACGGTGGCAATTAAATTCATACTTTCTAAAATATTGACAAGGCATTGTCAATGTAAGGTGTTTGGTCCTATTATTTGACATTGTTGAATATGTGGAACCTGATTTCATCCAGGTGTAAGAGTAAACAACTTGTTGGTGAGTTGACAGAGAAACATGCCCTGATGTGGTCAATCCCTGGGTGGCAGGGTGTGTGGTAAGATTTGGACAGGTGCCTAGGACAGTTATCACCTTCTGAAAGCTGAGATTTTATGCCTGAACAGGCAAGTGAGCCCATTGAATTGGTGCACCACTTCACAGAATAGTACCTTGCCTACCTGAATGAGACCCGTCACTGTGGCTGTGACTAGTGAGCCTCTGTTCAGCTCCATTAGAGCAGAGGAAGGAGGGCCTCTACATCTGAGAACACCATGGTTAAGACAGGGACCAAAACCCCTTTCTACAGTAATCACCCTTGTAGTCAAAAAGAAAAACTGTATCAGAAATTGACAGGTCCATAACATTGATTAGTAAGGGAGGAGGAAGATTCTTATTGGGAAGCTGGTTCTTTGACAGGGAAACAGGAGAAGAAGGTGACAGAAGTCACTCTATAGGCAGAAATCACTTGGTCACTGAGTGAACTTTGAGATATGTGGAAAGATTGTATCTGCCAGCCAGGCAAATGGATTGCTGCCTGGTTGCTCAGGTGCTGGGGCACTGGGGCTGACAGTCAGGAAATAGAAAATAAGGAAGCCAAAAAACTGTAATACCTTGCGAGGGACCAGGGAATAGACAAAGAAATTAGAAGAGAGGCAACAATCCACAACCTCTGGAGGTGGCACCTGTCGAGTGTGAAGGCAGGATATCTCCTCAGAGATGATCTTGTAAATTTCCTGTGGAAATAGACCACCAAGGTGAAAGGTGTTTTTTTAATTTGTGTCTTTTTTTCTCACTATCCAAATTTATTTTAATTAGCAAGTAATTGAATTAATTTGCCCCAAGTTAGGTCTCTTTTGCCTGTGATGTTAACTGTTAAGCAGTCTCCCTGTCTTTATTTTGACCCATGAGATTTTTCTTCCTATTTTCTACTGCTGTCCTGTTGGGTGGGGGTAGCTGGCAAGCGGCTGGGTGGACATTTGGCTGCTGACCAGTGTTAACCCACCACAGATGACATAGGTTGCACAGCCAACAGCATGATGACAGGTATTTCTCTTTCTCTTTCATTCAGTTCTGACATCACAAATACAGTAAATAACACGGAGTATCATGAATACGAGCTTCCACATCTGACTAAAACATATCTGCCTGCCTTTTCCTCCCAGATGAGTCCCTGGTGCCAGTGGCTCATGCATTGCCTACAAATTGACTGAGAATAGTCTGCTGCTAGATTGGGATGGTCTTCATAAAGAAAATGACCATCAAAGGATGTTACAGTTCTTTTAAGTTAGACTAGCTGAAAGAACAATGCTGTGCTCTGTCTCCAGTGCACAGTGTCTTCATTTACCACAGCAGCTGCCCTGAATTTCTAGAAAATCAATGGGAAATGTCCACATTGTCCCAAAGGAGCTGAAGTGCTTTGCAGGGCCAATGTGTTTAACTTTATTTCCAGAAAGTATAATTAGCTATTTTTAAGTACATAAGAGATTACAAAGAAATCAGTAAAAACCAACAGTATGTTGTCAATGGGGGGAAAAAAACCTAAACAAAATCATGCCTTGTGCTAGTCTAGGTTATCTAGGATAGGTTTGGGTCTTGTAAATCTGTCAAAAATAGTAGATATCACACAGTGTTGCTCACGATAGTGTTTTACGCCAACTTGCTATGAGTGGAAATGTGGTGTTAAGAAAACTGGTAGCAATCCAGCATTGCTAAATGGAAACGGTAGAACCCAAACCACTAGCGTACTGTGTGCTGGTTTTTTGGGAGGGTAGTTTGAGTGATAAGACTCATAGTGGTCCGAAAGCCTAAAGTAAAGATAACAACACAAGTGGCATGCTGACAAATAAGAAGACAGTCATTTAAGCAGCAAAAGTTTTACTTTTCTTGCTGTTTACAGCAGGAAGAGGACTGTTTTATCTGTCTGGTGCCTTCAGAGCCAAATATGCTCAGAGTGACTGTTACTAATGAGTCTGTTGCTGCTGACACTCCAAGTTAGTGGAAGATTGTATTTAAATAGATGTTTTGATGTCATCAGGTTTAGCTGGGTTTGGATTAAAATTTTTGATTCAAATTCAGGTAGATTCAGTGAAATACTGAAATAAATACTGATCAATGTTCAAATGCTAACTGAAGTTGGCAGTTGAGCAAAATATTGTCAATGAAGTCATTCCCACCTGGAAATATCAGCCCATTTCCTCAACATTATCAAGGTTGGTAATAGGATCCATTGCTAATTTGAGAGTCTGTAAACTCAGCACCTGTCAGCCTCTACGAATTTGTATTCCTTACAAATGTTCATGGTTCAAGCTGTAGTTGCAGTCTGGCATCTGTTAACTATGAGAATTTGTAATCAATGTGGATGAAAACAACATTATATGGTACAAGAAGACTATGAACAAGCATGTTTTGTTTACCCTCTAATCTAAAACAATATCAATCCATGTTAAAAAGGGATTACATGTCAAGTGCCAATTAAATAGGCATGTATTAGAGTAGAACTGCATTTGATTTAAGTTTCTCTGTAGTTTGCTTTCAGAGTTCACTAATACCTGTTCCATGGCTGTTGCTTATTGATAGTGATGATGAATTAGATGCAAGATTAAGGTTTACTTAGCTGGGATTTTAGAGAGCACTTCTGTGCTGATGTTAACAGCAGGAACAACGTTCACTTATTCAGAGTCAGAGAAAAGAAAATACAAGAAATGTTCCCATTGTTTTTGATGGTAAAATGGGATTTAAGTATTGCAGTGGGCAATTTTTTTTTGTCTTTTCACTTACTTCTCCATTTTACGTGACATGAGCTAAACTAGGTTTTGAATATAATCAAACTTCTCTCTTTTATATGGGCATCCAGAATCAGTTTCAAAAGCATGTATTAACCCTTAGATATTTCTGTGGATGCACTCAGTGTTTTTAATAAGGATGACATATTCCAGAGTTGTCAGTGAGATATTGGTGTTTTTGAAATGTTACTCAGTTTTATTAAAATCTTTTTTTGTTGTTTGTTTGTTTGTTTTTTGCAACTCAAAGTCAGATAGTTTCTGCTTTATGCCATAAAAACAGGTGCAAAATAGTAAATTTTAGCCATGGTCTCTCTATGTTATTCCTAGTTCTTCACAGAAGACTTTAACACCTAATTTCTGGTATGGTGCTTGCTAGAGTGAATCCATTTTAGAGGAAAGAGATCACATCACTAACAAGTACGAGACTGTGTTCCAGCAGTTCATGCAAATTACTTCCCCAGATTGTCCAAGAGAGGTCCCATACAGACAGACATGAAATAGCATGTCTCCAATAGATTGAAGACATAGGAAAAAGCCCAAACCCTTCATCACAATCTTCTTTCCAGGTTCATTTTCCCTTATGATCTTTAGAATTGTCTGTCCTTACACGTCTATGTGTCCAAAGACTTCCTGAAAGGATCAGGTTTATAGGGATTTAAGGTTGTAGGCCACCCAGATGTGAAATGGTATGTTTAACCTGTACCTGAGTGCTTGCAGACTATCTGTGGTAAGAAATAATTCACAGAAATTAATATTTACATTAGATGCAGCTTTGGGTATCTTTTGTTCTTGAACAATGGTCATAGATCAATTCTTTTATTTCTATTCGGGAGTTTGAAAGAAAAACAATATCCAGGCTATTATTCAGAAGAAGAATAGATGCCTTTGTATGTATTGTTAATATAAATGTTACAAAAAATCAATACAACAATTTACCAAAACCTAAATTCACGTGTAAGACTAATTAAAGGGGAAGCAGTATTGATTACTAAAATACAAATGCATAAATGAAGATATTTTAATAAAATAAAAACTTACACAGCTTTTTGAAGTGATTTGAATGGTTGCTGATTTAACAAACAGGATGTGTGAAACATGTTTGAAGGCAATGTACACTTTTTAATGGTAGTCATCAATGTACATTTTTCATAAAAGAAAGTGATTTGAATGGTTGCTGATTTAACGAACAGGATGTGTGAAAACATGTTTGAAGGCAATGTACACTTTTTAGTGGTAGTCATCAATGTACATTTTTCATAAAAGTTGATTGTATTGAGGGAAGGAAAGGGACGGGGATTTTCCTGTTTCTGAATGTGTAGTGCAATTGATTATCAACACATAGTAGTGCTATCTTGCACTTACTTAAATCATTGGAACTGGGAGGAAACAGAAGCATACAGCTCAGTATCTTGAAGCTAAATACAAAATGTGATGCTTAAACCTCATGATGGCAAAACTTGTGAGGACAAAACCCCCTTGTTTCTGGATTTCTGGTAAAAACTTCCATGATGGTAAGGCAGTTTATACTTCTTACTCAGCAAAGGAAAGCTAAGACTTGGTTCATTATTTTCAAATTGTCTTGGCATGGATTCTGCAGGGAGAGTTATCTAAGCTAGTAATGTCCAATAGAATGCAAGGAAGGAACAATCTTGGCAGAAATAATTAACCTTTGAATTTCATGCAAAATCTTCCAACACTGAAAAAGTGCAACAGTTCATTGTCTGCTTGTTGCCTATGAATTAATATGGACATTAGAATAATTGAGTTATTACATAGTGCTATGTGTTGTTTATGAGTTATTTATTAGGCGGCATATGTTTTGTCCTGCCTCTGTAGAAACCAGTAGCTGGATGGCTGCTGCTCACCTAGAAGAATGCTGTACTTTTGTTTGAAGGGATCATATTGAGTGATGCTACTTCAAGGGTCTTTGCATAATTTACTTAGGGCCAGACTTTTTCAGGCATGCCTGTGTGAGGCTGTGATTCTTTATAAATGGTTAGGAAACTAAGCAGTTTATATTTCTACTGACAGCAGGGCCCTAATACTGTGAACTTTGGAATTTCTGCAGTTTACTTCAGGTGTTTTTCAGTGCTCAAATAGAAATGTAATTTCATGCAGTTCTAGTGAAAACATGAGCAAAATACTCCCTCAAAATATAAAGCTCTATTTTTTTTTTTTTCTCAGGTTTAATGTCTTAATTCTAAACAGTGAATTAATAATCTATTTTTTCAAGGAAAATAGACATTAAAGATGAACCTTTCCTGGAATACTTTACTCATTTTATTATTATTTAAGAATAATTGTTTCCATGTTTCCTGCCAAACCTTGTTATAAAAATAATTTGTCCTGCTCCAATATGGAAACATATAATATCCCTGTTAATAACAGTTCCAGTCCTTGGATCACTAGAAAATGTTGCCATTATGGGTAATGTACTGACTGAAGGTAATCAGAATTGCCTGAGCTCTGTTCATACAAACAACACATGTTTTGACAGGGACAAGTACATCAAGAAAAAAATAATTTAGGTTGCAATTTAAACACCTTTCTACTGAATCCTGGAAAGCGGTGACTGAGGAGCTTTAGAGCTCCTGTGAATAATCAGCTGGCTGCATTTTCGGTGCAGCATTTACTGCTTGTTAAAGCCTTTGACTCATTGACCAGAGAATGTAAAATAAAGATCAGGATACCATATTGTGGGGAAAGACCATTTATTTCCATATATTTCCTGATTTTAATTCATTTTTCCCTTTCACTTCACAAATGCCCTCAACCTAATGCCCTTGCTGGAGATCCCTTGGTACCTTTCCAAGGCTCAAAAATATGTCCAGTGTTCAGCAGTCTGAGAAGTTGAATTCATCTGAAGGGAGGCTAGCCCTGAAGCATCCATGTGAACATAAAATGTGGAAGTTCTAGGTCATGGAAAGGTTGTTATCTGGCAGCCAAATACGTAATGTTTCTAAAGTTGAAATTAAACTGGAATTAAGGCAACTGGCCCATGGTTGTAGATCTTTGGTCTGTTGCCTTTCTGCTGAAATTTTCAGCCAAGACCAATCCTTTTAATTGCTGAGGCATAGTGGTGCTTTAGGACCTGGCATGTTGTCAAGAACTCCTTTCACAAAGTCAGAGCTGGCTCTTTGATTGTTACTATTGCCTCTTCAGCACCACCAGTCTGTTTTGATGTAGGACTGAAAGACTGCAGAACTGGCCAACTCTTGCTCACACTTCACTTCAGTCCTTCCTGTTTGCATCTTAGTGCCATTATTTGTACCTCAGAGAGGAATAATAATAATAATAATAATAATAATAAATTGTTTCAAAGCCTTGCAAATTCAATGCTTTGGATTTGGATAACTGACCTGTCACTTGTTTTAACTGTCTTTAAACTGTATACATTATTCACTATGAGCTCTTTTTGGGTAAGCTTTGGTACCTAGGGCTCATACAGTTATTTTCCATGCTGGTAATTTGGCTGTAATTATTAGTTCTGTGGGGAGTAAGTTTAATTTTTTTCCTTCTGATTCTCTTTTCCTCAAAGACTGGAGGGATGCAATACAAGTCAGTTAGAAAGAAAAATATACTACTATTGTTGAGTTTAGTAGACATGGAATGTGTTATTTTTCTGCTTTACAGAATAAAAGTGAATTCTTTGGTTTCAGTCCAAACAAGGCATTTCTAAGAAGAGGCTGAATATCAGCTCTTGCACGTTAATATGAGGATTAGGAAAGCTGAATAACAGTTCAGATGTAAGCACTTCTATACGCAGAAATGACAGCCTGAATATGACTCCAGTTATGGTTTTGGCTGATTTCTCACAGCAGGATGAATCATTGTAAGCTGCTATTTCTAATGAGAATTCTCTAAATTTTCTCTGCTCTTCCTCTAATGCATATCTGAATATCCATTTTTATCTGCTTCCCTATTGTTATATATTAGTTGCATTCTTTACTTGTTCCTTGCATGCTGCATCTTGTTCCTTGCATCTTCATCCATCCTTTCTTGGTCTTCCTATCACTGTTTACTTGAGTCTCAAGACTTTCCTGCCAATTAATATACTGAACTCTTTGGCCCCTGCTGCCATTATGAGGCTTTTATTTTTTGTACTGAAACGTCTGCACTGTTGGCATAATTTATTTTCTCTGAAGTCAGGAGGAGTTTTAGCATTTTCTTAATAAGAAATGGAGATAAGGAAAATGTGCTCTTGAAAATCCCACTCATGTTACAGAGATGCTTGAAAACATTATTTCCACAACTCTTCTGCCTTGTCTGTTTGCTCCTATTGTGTTAGGCAGATCGGCTCTCTACACGTTTTTAGAAATCTCACCCAAAGCCATAATTAAATACACCAAACCATTTAGGAATGATGCATTCTGGTTTTGTTTCTGGATCTGCGATAGCAGTCAAAAAAAAAGAGGACCACTTAAACCTCAAAAGTTACTATGCAGGTATATAAGACTGGCCCCTTTACTGTTTTCAGTTGTTCTTGATGGGATCTTGCATTACTATTGCCATTAAAAAATAGAGTATGAAGCATTTGTTATCATATTAACTACTATTGCCTTTACACAGACCTGAAATAATGTAAAGGTAACTGACTTGAATCTGGTCTCACATGTTGTAATCAAATTTTAAAACTACATTCTGAGGATAGGCAGTGGTCTAAAAGGGATTACTAGGCAGGCGTGTGGACTTTGCAGGCTGGCAGTTGATCATTTTCAGAGTTGCAAACTGAGTAAATGTGAGGACTCACTAAGAGGTAACATAATGCAAGCAAAGGAACCATATGCTGACGTCTGTTGAAAGAACTACTGCGAAGGCCAGTGCTCAGGCTGATTTACAGTGGAACACCTACAGTACAAAATTAGATGCGTGAATCTGCATGCATTTCAAATGAATTTGCCTCAGCAGTGTGATTATAATGTATGTTAAATGAACCCAGAATGGGACTGAAGAGTTTAAAGTTCTCACAAGAAACTTGTCACCGTCTCTCTGGTAAGCATGAGAATAGAAATAGAGGGTGATAAAGCACAATAATGTCTCTCGAGAGCTCTGTTGTCCAAGTATGACTGATATCTTTTTCTGATTTCCATTATGTTTGTGGGAAAACTTCTTAGATGGGAAGACTTAACTCAAGTGATTGTATGACCTGCTACTCCAGCAGGGTAAGAGTTGCAATTGTAGAGAGATTCAGGTGGAATTAAGAAGCAGGAAAGATAAAAAACTAGGAAAGGAGAAGAGGTGATGCTAAAATGTGAGAAAGAAAACACATTGTAAGAAAAAAAGAAAATAGAATGAGGAAGTGGGAGAGGATGAGTTGTAAGAGTCTGTATTTAAGAAAGAGATGGTGAGTGATAGGGTTTTGGTTTCAGGCAAGGGTTATTTATTCCGATACAGGCTGAGATGTGTTAAGATATGTGAAACAAGCTGAGTCTTTATAAATTGCACAAATGGAATGGAAGCAGAATCACGACTCTAAACTGGATAAAGTGGTGAACTACTAGCCCATCCAGATTAAATGCAAGAATGCTTCTGTTGATACTGAAGCTCTCCAGCAAAACATCAAGGGCTGAATTCTGTGTTCATGGTGCTGTGAATCATGAGTAACCCTCTGGACAACAGTGCTGTTAAAGTGAGTGTGAAATGGGAATAACTTTCTGATACAAAGTGCTTACCTGTTAAAACAGAAAAATGCCCATGTGTTCTAGGATTGTGTTTCTGTCAGTGGTGAACATCCAGTGCTTGCAACTCAAATGAAGATCTTTTACGTTCTTTTTTTTTTTTTTTTTGAGTATCTGCTGACTGCTGGCTTGTTTCAAGAAAGATGACTGGCATTTCTTGTAATTTTTCATCCTTAGTACGGAAATTACAGATATTGTGCTTGTTTGTTAATGTCTGATTCTTGTTTAAAGCTTCCTAAGCTATTTGCTTTCACAAAAACTCAGTGGTGTCTGTGACTTCCACACTTTAGTCTGAATATAAGAGGATGTCTTCTGTGTACTTTACATTTGCTGGCTTTTAATTGAATCAAGTCTTCCTAATGGAAAATGGAACCTGCCTGGATTCATTTTCATCATTTATGTTAGACATAACTTCGTGTTTGTCCTCATGTCTCTTGCTATCTCAATGCTCTGTTTTTAATGTTCTATAGATTACAAATGCTTTGGGGAAGGGACAATCTTTTAGTTCGGTGCAGTGCCATATCTGGAGGGGGCACCATAACTGAGTTTGCTAGTTACTACTGCAACCCATGCAAATAATAATAATATTTTAAAACTGAATAAAAATTACTTGTGAAAGAATGCACAGGAAAGACTAAATGCAAGAGGGGGAATTTTTATTTTCTGTTTGTAAAAAGAGGCTTGCTGTGGTGTTACGATGAATTATTAATACTCACTAGAGCCCGATTTTGACATTGCATGGGGGCTGTGGCCTCACTGCTTAGGTAGAGTTGTTCAGGATCAGCATGAGCAGCTGTGCCACTTGCCCTGATGACCATGGAAAGAGGTTGGCTAGGAGTCTGGAAAGGAAAGTATCTGTATGAAAGTGCTGTGGTTCTTCCAGACTGTCTGGGCACATCAAGTAAAGCTTCAGTTCTCTGGGAGCTCCAAAAACAGATACTGCAAAGTGATGGAGAGTTACCTCAAGTTGTGTTCCTCGTTTTCCTGGCTTGAGCCAATGAAAGTTGTAGTACAGAATCTAGCCCCTCATCTTTTAAAAACTTAGATTTTCCTTAAGCCAGAGTCCATGGACTAGAAAAAACTATTTTTGTGAGCCACTTGTCATATTCAGGGGTCTATGTAATCTATGACTTTGAGGCTGCAGTACCCACTGCAGAACTAGGCTTTACAGTCTAAGAGTTGCTATTTCATTGCCAGGTATTTTACCAGATTCAAATTTAATTTTCCTGTTAACCTCAAATCACTTTTTGTGTCCCCAGGCAAGCAGAACTTTATGTACCTGCCCCTTACCTGTCAAGATTCTCCAGCTCTCTGCTCCTGGCAGCCTCTAAAATAAACTTCATACATTGTTAATACCTAAATCTGCAGCATAGTGAAAGTGAAATAGTGGAGATAGTGTAAGAATAAATTGAATTTAACATAAAAATAAGACCTCAACTGTTGTATTGACTGCATTGTTCCATGTTGTATGTAACTTAATACAAAGCTCTGTGATTCATTTAAATAAAGCTGCCACAAATTTTCAGACTGAGAAGTAGAAGGAACCTTGCTGTGTAGTTGGAATCCTTCCTCTGAGGCAGGTTAACATCCCTCTTGAAGGAGCTAGGGTCCATTAACCATTACAGAGTATATGGGGAGCTAAATGATAGGGGCAAATGTAAAGAGGGAGAAACAGCTGTACAGTGCTCTAGGTGATATGAATCTGCTTATGTTGGGTTTAAAACATGGGAACTCAATTTATGCTGCAGTGGGTGGTAGTCAAGGAAAACAAACCTCAGAACTGGGTGTTTGAAAGGTATGCATCTCCAGTTGCTTTTTTCCCTCTTTTTTTTCAAAGAGCTCAAGGAATGATAGATTTCATCACCTTTTTGAAAGTTTAGTGGTTGAACTAAACATTCTGGAGGCAATGCTTGTAACAAGCCAAAAAAGCTTTTAATGACTTTAATAGTTTGTTTTCTCAGTGGAAAGAAAAAAAAATATTCTTTGCCAACCTGAAATGTTTTTGTTAAATCCAGAACGATGTTGTGTCAATTTCAAAACAAATATGCTATTTCAAATTAGAAAGTCAGATTGTTCCTATTTTGAAAATATTGAAACTGTTTCTTCTAGAGAATGTCAAAATAAATTGTCATAATATTTAACTCTCCATGCTTTCCAAATTGGTGAATAATTTTGATCTCCCCACAGTTGTAATTTCCAGCAGATGTGTTATTCATCCATTTCTTTGTAGTTTTAGTAATTCTTTTGAAACCCCTGCTGATAGTGACTCCACAAATCAAAATCTCCCAGCATTTTCAGTAGTCTGAGACTCTATCCTGTTCTCATGGGTAATGACAGTAATACAAACCTCCAGGCTTTTTTTCTGTGTGTGTGAACTACACCAATGCAATATAATAATTGTATAGACTCAAGTCTTTAGGAGTGTGGGACACTGCAACACACTTCCTCAGCAGCATGGGATATCCTGAGCACATCAAATCCATCATCTGTCTGCATTGGCTCCCCATAGAACAATGACTTGCCTTCAAAATCCTTATTCAAGGTGAGCTTTCATTTTATCCTTAAAGAACTTGGTCAGCTTTGCCAAAGCTATCTACAGGACATCTGAGGTCTTTGGGGTCAAAACTGTGGCCAATGCCTTGGCCAAAATAACAAAGGGGTAGCATAAAGCAGTTCTGAGCAAAATACAAGGCTTCTGCCTGAGACTGCCTTAGGATGCAGAGTATAAGGTATTCTACTTAAGTGCTGTCTTCTCTCATCAATGACCATAAAAATATGTGCATGAGGAGGACACAGAATGAAACTGTTGATAATATGAAGTATAAGACTGGATAAATGACAAGGATGCACGTGCTAAATAGCCACCTTCTCACTTCTGAAGGTATGGCTGGGTATTCTGTTCACATGAATTTATCTGCTGGCTAACAAATATTTTTGTGTACAGACATGCCCTTCTCCTCTCAAATCATTATCAGATTTTTTGGCCACAAGATATACTCTGGAAATGATGAGAGAAACTGTGAAAGTTCAATGAATTTACCTTCAAAAAGATTAGTTCTTAAACCATGAGAGAAAAAGGAATTTAAATAAAACCTTAAACATAGCATAGACTGAGTAGGAAAAGAACAATGAGATACAACAGTGTCTTATGACAAGGAGATCACACATGTCAGCAGTATGAAATATGTGATTATATGGACAGTATAAGAGAAAGAAAAAGATTAGACCAAAATAAAATTCTGTCTTGAAAATCATGAATAGATGGCCTACTCATTACAAAGAAATGTTACCTCATTTACCTGAATTCAGAAACAACATTACAGGTTCAGTAAGCTGGATTTTGTGAAGTGGAGTGAAACTAGGGAAGAAAAAAGGCAGCTGTAACACAGAGGAGGCAAAATACAAATGGAATGAATGTCAGAAGTAATCTTTGGGCTCCTTTAGGGAGACAACAGGACCTAGATTTATGATTAGGTTTTTGTCTATATTGATATTAAGGACTGGTTTCATATTTGAGGTAATAGAAAAGTAATTTGGCTTCACATTGACAATCAGCTGCGGTATGAATACATATTGCAAATTATTAAGCAGAACAACGTCCTAACTTTTTAAAATATGACTAATTTCCTGAATCTATTCTTTGTGTCAGAAAATTAGATGATGTACTTTTCATTTACACCTGCATACAGACTATGCATACTTGATGCAGTTAATATAGCTAGCTGAAAGGCAGATATATTTTGATACAAAGGCAGATGTGAATCAGTGATTTTCTGTTATAAAAGTATGTAATTAAGTAATCTTCTGCTCTGACCTACAAGAGAAACTGAACCTTGTCTGCAACAAACATGTAAATAGCAGCCCTGTATTTTGAGGAACAAAGGGTGATATTTACAGCAAAGACAGCATATTATCAGTGTCATCATCTCTTTGTGGTTAGCAGCAACTGTTTCCGAAGGGTGCCCCAATGTTACAATTTCACCAATCAAAATCTGTAAAACACTGAACATTTGTGCTTTTTTTCCCCCTTTTCTTTTTTTTTTTTTTTTTTAATTTGGTATAGAGAAACTCAAGTGTGCAATCATATTTCAGGCTGCCATTTGCATAAAATCTGCTGATGCCATTTTAAATATTACTGGCTCAGGTATTGTTGGCCAGGTAGAGTTTGCCCAGGTCCCATATCCCCCAGGTAAGCCTCCTTGACACTGGGTTGGGATTCTCTGCAGGGCACAATGCAGTGTCCCCTTTGATGCACTGCTAGAGACAAAAGATACATCTGGTAGGCACATATGACTGGCTCACAAATACTTCTGAATAATTCTCTTCTATCTCGAGAAGGAAAGCCATCACTTCTTCCTTCTCTTTCCATTTAACCAGTGCCAAAATGGTTGGAATTTTAGCCATGCAGGAGAATTTCAGAACTGCTCAGCATCCCTAGAGCTAGGTTTTTTCCTATGTACTTAGCTCAGGGCTACTGATCTACTGATCTGCAAGAATTTTCTTTCTCCCATCTTCTTCCTCTTTGGTCTCTTTCTCGTCAGATGCCTCCCGTCTCTGTCAGAATTCAGTGCAAGTAAGAAAATCCTGCTAAGCGCTTTCTTGATTACCAAGTCACACTCTCCATAGTTGCATCAAAATTAAAAACTCTGTTCATCAACACATGAAGACTGTGATATTTGATACAAGACTCTTACTGGCTGATAATGTCACGTAGCTATGAGGCTAGGATTAAGTTTTAAGTGTTATGAAGTTAATCAAACTGAAAATAGTCAAATAATGCTTCCTTATTGTGTATGTGTTAAGTTATAAGGTGAATTAACACTTATTTTCTTTTTTTTTTTTTCTACACACCAAGAAGAATAGCAGAGAGAAAACCAGAGCATGTATACTAATTAACATGTTCTAATAATGGAGTGAGCTTGTCAGAGTCTCAAGCAAAGAGGTTTAGATAACTATCAGTTTCTTCTGCAGTTGTGATTATTCCACATCAGTTGTTCTCTAACTTTTCCTTTTTACTAGACCATCAAGTAAAAGTAGGACCTGATGCAAGGTTTACTGAGCCTAGAGAATGTATTTGGTGTGTCAGTGTATGTGGTGAGGGAGAGATTACAGTTCTGTGCTGGGGGCACAGACACAGTTTTCTCTTGCTTGATTATGGCAAGGTAAGGACTATTTACCATGCTTTGCTGACACAGTTCAGGGAACAACTGCTGTCAATGATTAGGCCTTGCTAAATGTGTGTTTGCTTCCTAAAGGAAAATCTTCATGCCTTGTAGCCTGGCAAATGTTTCCTTTATGGCTGAGTAGAGCACTTACATATGTAATGGAGAACACTACATTTTTTAAAAACCTTTTAATACATCAGAATACATATACTTTAGAGATTGTTTTTTGGGGTACGTTCATGCTCCGTGGCTTCTACTCGCTCAAAAGATTAAAAGAGTGTAGCAAGCATGATTTCTAATATTTCAGTTAAGACTGAGTCTTGAGACAAACTGTCTGACTCCTGAATTTTGATTTGTGGTCAGTTGCTGCTGCATTAATAGACAATGTTTTTTGAATTGCTGCTTGACATTTCTAGCACAGCTGACTTTCAGAAAATTAAGGTTCCTTAGGATTGGACATAAAAAATCATAGAACAAGGGTTACTAAGAGAACAGCAACAGGTGCGGGATTTCATCCTTATTCCCATCAGCAAATACCTGTTCTTTGTTTTTTTTTTCCAGCACCTTTATAAGGAATAACCTTCAACGACTGTTGCTGTGTCAGGCTATGGGCTACATTATTGGCCTATTTTTCCTCACAGGTTTTAGGATTGTATTGCTACTTCTCTTTGACTATTTTGTCTGAGAGCAGGCTGAGGACTGTATGTTGTTTTCAGCTTAGAGAAGGGAGATGGTCATCTTTAGCTCAAGCTTGATAGGAAGAAAACACTGGTTCGTCAGTGTTATTTCTACTCTGTGGCCTTGAGCAAACCATTCCTACAAATGCCTGTTTTTTTGCAGTCTGTGAAATGGGCATAGTAATGCCTTTGTGTCTTTTTTTTTTTTCTCTGCAGGAGTGTTACAAGAATTAATGTCTTAATGCTTTTTTGTTGTTTTATAGATTAGATGGTCTCTGTTTATTCAGGTGTTATCTAGGAATACTGATTGCGTCTGTATATTTCCCTCAGTTGTCCTGAAGGAAAAACATGCTGAAAGTCAAATGATACTTTGGTTATATAAGGAAAATCACAGGGGATAAATGTGTGCTATCTAAATGGAATATAGTAATCATTTTTTAAATTATTTTTGGAAAAAAAATGAAGTTAGTTTTCACATAGCATACTAGAGGGAAAAAAGCAGAAATCTATGTCTTATGAACTGAACAGATATAGTGTAACACCCAATAATATAATGCTCCCAATGAAAGATGGCAACCATCTTTGGCCTCCTGAACAGTGATATCAAATGATATGTCAACTACACATATGTTCCAATGGCACTGCTTTTATTTCAAAAGGAACTGGGTTCACATCAATAAGGATTCAATAACAGATACTCATTGGTATGGTGATCTACTCAATAAGTTTCTACTTTCAGTACTAAGACTGGACCTGAATCCTGATAGAAGTCTTCACATCACATCACCAATTGTATAAACTATCCAGCTCTTGGATATTGATTTTTTTAAAAAGAAATTATTTAAAAGCACTAAGATGACTTTGTCTCTTATCATGTTTAAGGGTTTCCCAGTCATTATATGTTTGTTTTTAATTAAAAAACTCCTTGTCATCAAAGGAAAAAAATGGGAAGAGAGGACAAACTATAGATACACAGCTTGGTTCTGAGTTGAAGTAAGTATCTGGTACTGGCAGGAAATGTACCATCAGTCAGTAATAAAAAGCGCTATGTAAAATAATTCTGTAGAAGACTACAATTCTGAATAATGGTGAGAGAGATGCAAATAGAAAAATAGACATCTGGCATCCATTTGGCCTTAAAAATAAAAAAAGAATAATAATAATAAAAAAAGAAGTTGAGTGCGTCCCGGGGAAGCTTAAGAATCTGGGACATTTCATTAGCAAGAATGATTGCTTTTACAAACTTGCTGAAGTGCTTCTTTCACAGTCTTGCTGAAATGCCCTTAAACCTCTACACACAGTTCCCCATCACAAGAAAAAAAAAGGGGGGGGGGGGGGGACGGGAACCCAACAAACTTCTGAGTATATTTTTTAGTAATGTAGCATAACTTTTACTTTATGGACAATCAATTTCTACTGGCAAAGCCAGATCTGGAAAAGATGAGTATCTGAATACTTAGTTATTAAAATTTTAGTTCTAAAAATAAATGGAAAGGGAAAGAATTCAACCAAAATTGACTCTTTTTCTTACCCTAGCCTCTACAGGAAAAAACACCCTATATCATCAGGCCATCTGCCTGCCTACCAGGCATCCTAGAATAAGAGTTGAGCTTCTTGGCTAATTTCAAAGAGATGTGACAGACAAGTTCTTCAGGATTAAAGCCCCTACCGGTGTTACCACAATCAACATCTGTGCAGAAGAGAAACCTCAAAGCAGTGTCCTTTAGCTCAATGAGACCTGAAGTTACTTCTTGCCTCCTGACTCACCAAGCAGCCCCTCTTGCCTGGCCAGGCAGTCAGCATGAATGGGACCAGAATTACTTCTGTTGAGTCTGAGGTCAAAGAAAAGAGAGGACTAAGCAAAGGATCTGTGGTTATTCTTTGGGGAAATGCAGAAACCAACTAGATAGGGAATCAGTGCTTTGTTAGTTATAGTGCTTCTGGAAGTAATGTTACTGAAATAAACTGGTGTAAATGACTTAGTACTGAATACTTGTTAGGAAAAGAGTTCGTTACTCAATCATCTGAAAAATGCAGTGAATTCTGGTGTAATGAGGAAATAAGAAAAGGTAAAAGTGATACAGTTCTTTAATGCAACACAATTAGCATTGCATTACTATTTCTTCAGCTTTCCAGCATTGTATTTGCACTTAAAAAGTGGATACTGATCTTGGTTGGAAACACTTTTAACTCTTAAAAAAAAGATGGATATTTCTTTCTTTTTACAGTTATTATTTAAAGACTTTAGTAAGGCCTGTTAAATCTGAAGGAAATTCATTGCTGCACACACAGACTGACACGAAGTGAAGTCAAATACAGTAACAGCCTTGGACAAAGCGAGGTGACAGATGGATGATTTAGTTCAAAATTCAAAATATGACCTTGGCCATAATAAATTAGATTTGCTAACTGCTCAGAAATGGTATCTACACACTATGGTGCAGTAAAGTTAAAACATGATTTAATAAAGCAAGAAGTCTTCTGTCAGAGAATTCTAGTTAAGGATTTGGCTAAATCACAGAGTGTGGTGTTAACTGATGCTTAAAGCAAGATCTACCAGAAAACTTGCTGGAACAAATACGCACACACATCCCCTGCTATACTGAGCCTATACAGGGATTGGAATTAAATTCCTTTGAGCTAATGAATTCTGAAAGTGATGTTGTTGATTTGTTTTCTCTGAAGATGTGTTGCCTTCACACACTCTATTGTCTTGCCAAGTACCACAAACTACATCTTTTGATATTTTTTTTTTCAGTGTTTCCATTACTAGAGTAGGCTACAAAGCAAATTCACGTTGACTGCTTGATCTAACGTGCTTTGATGACATATCACTGAAGTAAGACATCTTTACATTGAATGAAATGAGCAAGACAGTGAATGGTGACGCGTGATGAACATGAGGTCACCTTTCATGACACTGATAGTTCTTTCAGCAAGAGTAGCTTGATCAGCATATGCTAACACTGGGGTGATTAGTTGCTTCTGTAAAGAGGGTAGTTGACAATTTTGTGATTCCTTTTACCAGAATACAAGGACATGACAGATGCAACTCGCAGATTTAATCGCCTGGCCATGCTCTCTCTCAGTAGAACTCAGATACTGGATTTTGTACTGTATGTTTATTGCTGCTCTCGTGCATCGAGAAGAAAATATAGTGACACAGATGGCTTTAGCCTTTTGGACCATCCTTAAAAATAGCCCAGTATAATTTCAGCCAAGCAGTATGCTGGATGTCCTCTGCTTAGGACTGATGGGTGTTGTTGGCTAAGATCATCATATGGAGTGCTTCAGAGAGAGGTGCCTTATGATTTTATATGGTGGAAACAATCACAACTTCCTAAGCACCTGTCAGTATATGCTCTATAGACCTTATGCTCTATAAGCAATAAAATGCTCAGTGTTTGTCAGTGTGAGAGGGCTAAATGATACCTTGATGACATTTTTGACATCTTGTAGTTGAGCACATTCAGGACATGAATGAGTAAGCTAGATAGATGGCTGGAATATGAAAGAGATTACTCCCTCATGTGTGTCATATATCTTAGAGAACATCTAGGTGAGCCTTTTGCTTTACCATATCAAAAGGATTTTTCATGTCAGGCTATAACTGATGCTAATTCAAGCTGAGGGTTGGTTTTCATAAATGCCATTCTTGTTTGATACTTAAAGTTATATATTTACACATACAAGGTATCTGTGTTTGTGTTTAATCTGATAATTTGTTGCTTTAATGTCAATTCCCCCCTGCAGTGAAATTTCAGAAACCGTGCCAAATAGAGAAGCAAAACCAATACACAAATTCTGTTGACAAACACGAGCAACTTAAATTATGTGGGACTGGTCAGAAAACTATGTTTTCTTACTGCTTTTGAGGGAGTGGTAATAATTTGCAATCATTTCTTGGAGGAATTTTGTTGGATCTATTTGACTTGGAAAATATATACCAAGGAACATCTGCCTTTAAAACTAATCAAATAATAAAGGCTTCAAAATGTATTTTTGAATGTGAATATACACAACTGTGTGAATAGACAACGTATCCCACACTATCAGTTTTACCTTTGAACTATGAATGTTTTCTGTTGCCATAACTTGCAAGTTCAAATATCCTAGACATGACTGTCTTGAATGTGAAGGACTTTTTCTTTCAATATTCTTGGCTTCCTATTCACTTTTCTTAAGATCACCTGCTGTGAAAACCTGTATTATCAAGGACAATACCACAATGTGAAAATAAATTGATTCTTTCATACAGGATGAATAGAGTAAGGAACAATTTAATATCATAAGTTGGAGCCTTTGTCAGTGGATACTCTCTCTCTCTTTTAACCAGCCTCCCCCTGAATTTAAACAGAAAGCTTTAATGTAACTCAGAGTAAGTTTTTCTTCCTTGATGACCTATGAGTTTCCTTTCTGTAGGGATTACATCTTCGCTAAAGCTTTCCCGCAGTCATGCAGGAATGTAATGGAAATGATGCTTCTCTGCTTAGCAACCTGGTGCATATACAAATCACAGCTTCCCTTTTTGGTTCCCATGGCATCTATGCAACATTCATAAATATTTTACTCACAGACCTAGCCTAGTATGAGTTTGTTTTAAAATTTTTATGTGTAAACAGTGAAAATAGAGATGGACATAGATTGAAGGTGATGCAAAAAGCAGAAAGGAAGTACTCATATGGAAGGAGTCACATGATGGTGTCAACATATAGCAATAAAGATAAAAATATTTGCATGAAAAATTGTAGGTCTTATGTATCATACTGTAGAATGAAAAATTTTACATCATTCAGGTGGCATCTTGCAGTGAAATTATTTTTTTTGTGTTTGTGGTGACCATATAGGACCAACAGAGATTTCTGAAGCCAGGGTTCAAAATCGATTTTTAGACATTTCCTTTGGGATTTGGTCTGTTGGATTGTTCAGCTGAGCAGACACACCAGGAAGGGATAGGGAAAGACTGGTGTATGTTTGTAAATATTATACATGTGCAGCTTGTTACTCTGAAGTATAATATAGACAATTAGGCATACAAATATATCCTATTGGGGATAAATATTTGGGAAGGACTTTTCATAAGGGCAGTTAATGATAGAACAAGGGGAAATGGCTTTAAGCTGAAAGAGGGGAGGTTTAGATTAGATATTAGGAAGAAGTTTTTCACTGTGAGGGTGGTCAGACACTGGAACAGGTTACCCAAGAAAGCTGTTGATGTCCCCTCCCTGGAAGTGTTTAAGACCAGGCTGGATGAGGCTTTGAGCAACCTGATCTAGTGGAAGGTGTCCCTGCTGATGGCAGGGGTGTTGGAACTAGATGATCTTTAAGGTCCCTTCCAACCCAAACCATTCTATGAATCTATGATCCCTGTGTATATTTCAGTAATCAGGCATGACTCTTACCTCATTTCCTTGATCTTGAATGGATGCATAACTCAGCCTCAGTATACTTAACTTCTGTCCGCTTTATCTCATATATGCTATTCAGATGTAGATTCCAGATCTACTTTTGCTATAGAAATCTGTCACTGAATTTTTTCTAGAAAAAAATCCTGGAAACCACCGGCTAAGTTTATCTTTCACCTTCCAGATGACGTATGTAACCCTGCATCCCAGTAAAAGTTTGGTGGTGTTATTGCTTGTAACAGGACACAGGCTTTCTGCTAGGCTTTGTCTTGGCCTTCCTGGAGATTTGTTTTAGCTTGAAGCACCAATTATCTAATAACCAGGTGATGATTACCTACTTTGTTTAGCTTCTGTTTACCTCTCTATGATTGTGTGGTTGTGATGCTTATTGTTATTTCTGCAACTAGTAGATAATAAAAAGTGCTTACTGTGCGTAAAATGAAGTACCTGTAAATCTAGAACAAACTGCAGCACAGAGCAGTAAAGACATGAGGTGACAGCAGAGGTCTTAAAAGCACAGACATAGATTGATACTGAAGGCTCCAGGGATATAAGCAATTCACCAGTGGCCAGCAAAAGATTGGGAGCTTGGTAAAACCTGTTTCAAGCTTGGTAAAACCTGTTTCAAGCATAAAAAAAGAAAAAAAAAAAAAAAGTAAAAAAATAGATAATATACATTGAATTTAATTGTAATGTGGGCTTGCTGACCAGTGAAGAAAAAGCAAGGTGTAGAGCATGTTAGCAAATGTAAAAATTACTGTGAGTGAGGAGGAGGAAACCAACAACATCACTCTCCTCCTGGAAAAGTTCTCTAGATACTGACCTCTCCCCTCCCCGCGCTTCCTCAACCCACCCCCCCACTGCCCCCAAGCTTTTGACATTAACAAGGTGGGTAAAACACCAATGGCAGGCATGAAAGTTTGGCTATATATAATTTAAACAGTATATACATTATAATATATACAGTTTAAATCATACTACATTTTACACTATTTATGTATGTAATAAAATTTTAGTATCATTGTGGCTAGATTAAAAATAATGGATCAGGCTGTTAAGGCTAAACTGACAGTAAATTATTGGGTTTGCATGTAAGGTGTGTACCTTTTGTCCATTAAAAAAAAAAAAAGTGTAAGGGATGGGAATTAACAAATCTTTAGCTTGGAAACAACAAATGGACAACACACATCTACAGTGAATATGGTATAACTGGTGGCACCCTCTGCATCTGAACCTTCTTTTAACCATCTTTTAAGCTAAGTGCCATGATTCAGGTCACAGCTCAAAGATTCATTGCATTCGAGTGAGATCTGGGTGACTTCAATAGAGCTCTCTAAGGACACAGGTGATCTCATGCACAGTTCACTGTTGGTTCAGTTAAATAATCTCTGTTATAAATATATTACCTGCATAACCTTGTAAAAATAAAAGAGGGTTAAAAGCATAAAATAAATCATGTGAACAAATAAAAAAAAAAGAAATATTGGGATATGGATGGTTTTAATTAAACCAGAGAGGAAGCATGTTTTGTGAAAGGATTTTGAAAGGAGAATGAATTATTTTTCACTGTGCTCTGCTAAGCCATTCTGTGCTATTCATTTTGGGAGGTTGCACTGCCTAAATGCCATAGGAAATGCATGGATACACAGGGATGGCATCACTGTGATCACATATGAGTTCTCTAAATCCTTCTTTGATAGGCACTTAGAATTTCCAAAATGGTTTTCCATTTGAAAAAATTTATCACCTTTGCTGTCTAACCAAAACTGCTTATATTTTCATTTTCATTGTAGGAAAGCCTGATAGAATATTAACCAACAGGCTTTACCTGTATTAATGTTAAATAAATAAATAAATTACTCAATCTGCCTCTTACTTATCTAGCTGAACACTTCATTACTGAAGTTGGCATGATAACTTCAACAGAAACATTCATGTAATTGTTCACCAGTGCAAGAATAACATATAACCAATAGAATATAGGACATTTTTCTTTGTGGTTATTTGAATACAAATTCGTATATAATCTCCTTAGGCAAGGGAAATAATTACCTGATTCCTTTTGCAGAATGGCTTAAAGCTGGGTAATAACCAGTCCTTAATAAACTATTAAGTCCTTAATAAACTATTAAGGACTACTACACATGCATGCAAATCATACTGTAACACATTTTTTCCATTTGAAAATACTGATAAGCTGCTTTCTAGTAGTTGTGCACTGATCAAACAAATGTGATGCTGCTTGTTCAGTCTCCAACTCCAGTGTTTAAACCTAGTAATACAAAAGGAAATCTGTCCTTTCCTTTCAAAGTTTCTGAGTTAAATGAAGATAGTGCAGATGTGCTGGGCTGATTGTTGCTTTTAAGTACTGAATGTTTCTTGTGGGTTTAGGATCCACTTCTGGATCCTAAACTTCAGACAGAAGCCAATATCTGCATTGGAATTGTATTCTTTTCTCAGAAAAGAGATAGGCACTTGACAAATCTGTTTAATATTTGTTTTAGGAAAACAGTGAGTTTGAATATTGTCACAGCGTAGAAGTTTGAAACTCATAGTGCTTGATTTTCTACTGTTGTTCCTGTTTAATCTTAATTGAGAGGTAAACAAATATACTTGAGGTCGAACTAAGCTTATCAGAGCTGTTAGAGATGGAATATAAGGACAGGAAGGCTCTCTAGTAGCTCATTCACTGCATAACAATAATTTCTTTAAGAGCACGTCAAGTTAAGCACTTTGCCCAGTAAAGCCACCCCTGACATTAAATTCACTCCTTTGTAGGAGGCCATGCTAAGGCCTTTCTTTTGCAGACACTTGTGTAGAAGCACTCACCTGGAGTTTCATGTACTCAAACCCAAGTTTTGTTTTTTGGGATGAAAACATGATGTATTACTGTGTAATGGAAGACTAATACTCAAGCATGTCGCCTCTGTTTACCCCTACTGCCTTTACAACTGCCCCCTTTATTATGTTATTTTAATATGGAATGATTAAACCCTATTTTTCAGACCTTTGGCTGAGATGTATCTACAGATTAAGACATCCATAACTGAAGTGTCTCAGTGTAGGTGTCCATGGGTATGTCATATGACCAAGATCCCGCTATAGTTACTGGAGAGCAAGTCAACACAACCTAAAAACCAGACCAGTCTCCCTAAAGCAAACACATGCTGCCTGGCCATCTGAAACATTGACTAGTCTCTGTTGCCTGCATTTGATTCAATTTTCTTTGACTGTAATGGCAACTTTAACACCTAGTGCACATATAGGCATAAAAGTAAACATGCCTCCATGTACATACATAAATTGAGGTTTATACTGTAAGACTGAATCACAACCAGTATCTGTTTTGAGACTGTACAGTGTCCAGTACAATGTATGGAATTTAAGTTGCATTGATTATAATGAAAGTGTTTCTGAAAGACTTTTGGAGACAGTGACAGTGGTGAAATTACACTTTTAGACCTTCTGGGAAGTCATGGAGTCTTAGTTCCTTTTTTCAAAACAACTTTGAAAATTTAAATAACTCTTTACTACAAAATAATAAATCAAAATTAAATAATTAGTTTTGTATAACATTTTTTTCATCAAAAGAGAAATTCTCCATTTTTTTTTTTTTACAGAGAACTTTTGTGTTTCTAAGTTTCAAATCTACATATCTGAAAACTAAATTCTGAAATCCTCTGTATAGTTGCCTTCTCTCACAACTGTGATGACAATTTCTATACCAAACCATGCAAGCATGAAAGTGTGCCTTCACTTGTGAACATACCTTAAAAGGGGCCAACTTGGGTCTTGCAGTTTCTTTATTCTGCCTTCTTTCCTGAACTGCAAATATCAAAGGCTGCATGCTCAAAGAATGTGGCATGCTCAGGGAGTACAGCAGCAGAGAATATGCAGTGTGAGCTTTAGAGAAATTCAGGGTGTAGTGGCAGAGTCAAATCCACAAGGGTCTCTTAGGTATTTTCACTTCCATGTGATATTTAAACAGGACTGTCTGTCTGAATCCTCACTTGTTGGCCTGTGGGGTTTTGTTGTTGTTGTTGTTTTGTAATCAATGGGCAAATATGCATGCAGCCAATAACATCTAAATGTAAATGCAATGGAGAGGTATAAAAAACACCACTTGGACTTTCTCATTTAAGGCAGTGTGCGGATGCCCACATATAAGAGTACTCTGCTCACTTCAGATACAAGAGTAAGTCCTTCCCTAGTTGGTGTCATGATCTGTTTATATGGGTTGAGGTGCAGGAAAAATTGATCATTTAGTAGTGATCTTCTCAAATCCACTCCTCTTAGGATATAGATAACTGACTCTTTGATGTTTCTCTTCTTTGTAAGGTAAAAGGTATTAGGAATTTACACTTTGACTGACAAGCCATTTGTCAAAACTAGAAACAAGTAGATCTCTAAAGCTTTTCAGTTGCCTGGGCTGTGAAAAATCCAGTTGTGTTTCTATAGCAACTGCAATGGACCAGTAATGATGTCACCACTCAACAACCAGCTAAAATGCATATCACCTTATTGCAAATACTGGATACAAATAAACATTGAATCATCTAATTGCTAGTATGAATAACGTTCCCACCTTCTTTAACAATTTACTACAAAGAAGAAAAGGACTCATATCTGTCTGGTCAAAATAGTAACCACATGCAATAATTTGAAAGAGGAGAAAGTGTCTTTGTTGCAAAACTATGTTCTTTTCAAGCACATATGATGCAGATAATTACTGACAATATTTTTTAAGTTTGTAGTCAACTTGAAAGACTTTCTGAAGTGCTAGATGTAAATTCTGGGAGATATTTGCACTTCTTTTGCTGAAAATAATTGCTGAAACTGAGTCATTAGCACACCAGCACCTGGCTGGCTCTGTAGAGTGGAGATCCCTGAGTGATATGCAAGCCCAACACTGAATACAACAGTTGCTACTGATATCCTTCTCTGACGACTACCCTTGAAAGAAAGGACTTGGTTTATCTCTAGATTTTGGATGGAGCTGTTTTCATTGGAGATTGAACTATTATTTTCCTTTAATTATTCTCCATAAATCAATGTACAAATGCAAAGAGTCAGTCAAAATTTAGAACAATGTTTATCATGCTTTATTAATTTTATTATCAAGTTGAATGAATATTTTTCTACTGAGTTTCTATAGAAGAGCTGCGTAACACTTCTGGTAGGAATACTTCCTTCTCCCTCTAAATTACAGGTTTCATCGTTAGTTGTATCCTACTGTCTGATATGATTTCCACTGAGCTGGATATCTGCAGGCCTCCATTTTCAAACAAAGACAAACTTTCAGTCCTTCTGGTAGGAGTAATTCATTGCCATATACCTATATTTCTCCTGTATCTGAAAAATCACCATATTTTTCTCAGCTTTTTCCATAAATCTATTAAGAAAAATCTTGGTGTTTGTGATCAAAGTCTGCTTAATTCTTCCAGGTCTGCCCTCCTTTTGTGTATTCATTCTTATAAAATTAATTTACTGATTAATTGGTAGCACTCTTAGCCTGCTTGGTGAATGTAAGCATTTGAAGAGATATGTGGCTCCTATCTGGATAGACTTTATGTCTCTATCATTCAAAGAACTCTGGTTTCTTCCATGGCAGGGAAGGAGAAATGTGAGCTCCCCAGTTATCTTTTTGTATTTTTTCTGACTCCAGAGAAGGAGCTTTGGACAAGCTGTGATGCAAGACAGTGTATAGACTTTCTTCTGACCACTGCAAGGTGTCTGCCCAGTCTTCCTTCTTCCTTACTTCCATTTTTGACCTTAACATCCCGATCTTGCTTTTTCTTTATTCCTGCCTTCAGTCTCTGCTTTACACTTGCCTCATTTCCACAGCTTTTTGCTTCTATTCTAGTCCCAGGTGCAAGTCAGCAGTTTTCTCCAGCTTGGCTTTTCAGTGTCTTTCTGTAGCCGTGCCTTGGCTCCCTAGCTGCCTGATCTCCTGCCTTGGTTTCTTTTTCTTAATATTGAATGCAACAACTTTTCCTTTATGGCTATCTCAGCATTCCCATTATTGTATTTCTCTGGGGAAGAGAATACAAGCAGGAAT
>NW_010303596.1:36117-47978 GCF_000700745.2 Antrostomus carolinensis
GTTCAAGCATAATGACGTGATCCTTGATGTAAAGAGTTTATTAAAAAAGAAAGTAACCAGAAGAATGGAGATGATGCACAAAGATGTTATATCGGTAAAATTAGAGTTTGCTTATCAAAATCATAACATAGTGAGAGAACTGTCTTTTTTCCTGTATCCCAAGAATGCTGTGATTTCTTCTGTGCACTTGGCAGACCATAGATGGGCTTTTGTGAACAAACATGAGTGGCAAAGATAGCTTACTTGCAGAAGGATAGGTGCAGTGAACCTTGGGGAAAAAAGCAGAAAATAGGCTGTGGGAAATTCAGGTACTGAGTCTGGTGAGGGGGAAAGAGCTTGGCAATATGACAAGGGACAACTGGAAAAAAATGGCATAAATTAGGCTGCAGTGTAGAGCAACCAATGCAGGAACTGAGTCTAATGTGACCAAATCAATTGACTATCAAGGTCATAGCGTACAGTTTTGGTTGAGCAGGGCAAAGGAAAAGTTAAGCAGCAGTTGAATCTGGACTTCAGCTCTGTGAGTAGATGTGAACCAAATCCTTAATAAAGTTGTGTGAGCAGCAAAATAATGGGGAGAGCAGAAAACAAACACAGATTGAGGACTGGGGCAGCAAAGTGTTGAAGTACTGGACATTTTGTGTCTTCAAAATCTAAATGGTAACCTTGCTTTGGTCTTTTAAAGTCACTAGAACTGCTGCTTACAGCATGTCCTTGACCAAACCTCTGAAAGGAATGTCATTAGTGTGTCATCTGTTGCAGTACACCTCATATCTTCTACCTCCTCTTGCATAGTTTTTATTTGAAACTGAGTGTTTTCCCTAGATGAAATTAATTACACTTGCTCTTACCTTAAGCTGGAAATAGGTAAGAGACATTTTACTCCTAGTACTGACATTTTAATTTGGTCCTCATAATTGATTCAGCAAGTTAAACAAACATTCTCTGGCTAAGCATCAAAGCCAGCTGTTAGGAGAACAGGGAGCTTCAGAATGAAGCTTGTCATGTCTTCAGTATTAGATACACAAAGCATAAATTGTCTGTATTGGTTCCAGAGTTTCAGCTAAAGCTAGTGTCTGTCTTCTAGCAGATGTTTTATGCATTTGTCTCCATGGTATATCAGGGGAGATACTGATATATGTTCTCTCTCACTGGTGATATCTATGCTCAGGATGAGCCTTTGTCTCTCTGAGAGGTACGTTATTCTAGAAATCCCAGTTTAAAGATTTTATGAGTCAGAGCACAAATTCAAATTAGAAGTTTTCTGTGCTTATTTGGAAATTTTCACTGACACAGTGAACAGCTCACAAATCTGCCCTGCACTGAAGACAAACAGGTCATCTAAAGACTGGACTTGTTGATCTGTGCCAAAATTCTCTGTGTGTGCAGTTGGATATATCTTTGTTCTTGTAACTTGGATCAGAGTTAACCTAGTTGATAAAATGGGAATGATTTTACCTATATTAATTGCTTCAGCTAATGAGTATTTCAGTATTTTGGGTTGCAACACTTGTAGCAATATCGCTATACTATTGTGTTCTTGTGGACTGTATTGCTTGAAGATTTTTTTTCCAAGTACACTTTCTTATTCTGCTCTCTGGTAAAAGTCTGAAATAATGAAAAGCCATGTATATGAAGTGTCCATAACATGTGACATTTCCCATATGTTCCTAAATTTTAAAAAGCTAATAATTATACCTCTGGTAACTCATAAACACCAGTGAGATCCTTTAATTCCTGTGTATTGCAGAAATTCTCTTGACTTAGAATGATTAATCATATGAAGTGAAAGCTCACAGCTTACAACGTTGCAGAACAGTTTATAGTAGAAATGAGGATGAATGTAATTTTGATCAAAAACTTCAGAGAAAGCAATACGCACTGACTACTATAAGTGGGCAAGAGAAGTAAGGATCAAGGATGTTTCAAAAAACCTGAAAACTGATAATGCAAAAAGTTATCCAAAGAATAATAACAACTATATGATACACTAATAGCTATGAAACCTTCTATTCAGGAAACCTATTTGAATGTTGGTTACTTTTCCCTCTTTGCTTATTCACATGCTAAACATCAGTATTTCTTAAAGCAGCCAGATTTTGCTGGGAAGTTCTGTGGGGCTCATAAATATGTTGAGATAATTTCTCCTTCCAATTGTTCACTTAAAGTGAATTAAGGTGCTTGCCAGGCCTAGGAAATGTCAAGTACCTATCAATATTGTTTTCATACCTTCCAGTAGACTGGGATCTATGGGTTTTCTTCATATTTGATTGCTACCAGCACAGACCAGGCGATAATAATACTCTGAATGTCATCTAGCAGTTTAGATTTTCTTATATTACCATTAGTTATGAGAGGTCGCCTTCCTTCTGGTGACTAAGATATGGAGATCATTAAATACTTCCTTAATATTTATTTATATGATATTCCTTCTCATTAATTCAGTAATTTTACACCTCATAATAAGTGTGCTAAATATCCTCCTAAGAGAAAAAAGCTTCTAAGGTCCCCCGTACGTTTAAAAGGCAGTTACCTTTTCAAAGGTTAGGATATTTTCATCAAAGTATGGTTTTGCACTTTCAGGGGCTATACATTTTATCATAGAATTTAGAGCTGGAAAACCTCTGTAAATCATGCAGTCTCTCTTCCTGCTGGGGCAAGGAAACGTTCCTCACAGTACATTTTCTGCATTTGCCAAACCTTGAAGCATTGCAAGCAAAGGGATTGCTGGTTTCAGACATTTCCTTTGAGCTGTTGCACAGCCAAATGAAGTGAACTGTCAGATGCTTGTGGTACACTTCTCAAACTTTCTTTTTGACGATTCCTTTCCACTGCTTGATATCACCACGTCTTTAAACTACTTTTTCTGTTTAGTTTATTTTATGTTTATATATTTGTTTTGTTCTTGAGCCTTTCCACACAACTATAGCTATCTCCTAGTCTAGCTGTTCATATGCAACTATAGGTTTGTTGGTTTCCCCCAATCCCTCCAGTTCTTTACATTGTTCTCCAGTTCTTCCATCTTTCTGGTAATAAGGTTAAATGCCAGACATCTTGAGATGGATCTAATTAGAGCTGAAGTAGGAAACTCTTCAATTTTTTACCTCCTCTGAAAATGTGACATCCTTCCGTACAAAGCACATGGATTTGTTTTCACAAACTTCGTGTAGTTAATGGTGAAATTCCCACTAGTAATGGTGGACTTTACTTGTATTGCATTTCCAGTTTCACCTCTATTTCTTCTTTCCTGATCTCTTTAGTTTTGAAATTGCTGTTAAATTTTGGAATGCTGTATCCTTTTATAGTCCTTTTTTTCTTCTATAAATAGATTACCAACTTTATTTTGCACTGCTGTTTTCTGTTCATGTTTTAATAACTAGTTCAGTTCGTATTATTTTTCTGTCTTTACTAGTATACATGGTTTCTCCCAGTTTGTTACCATTTTCAACTTTCATTAACAAGTTCTTGACCTTTTCTCCAAGGTTGTTAGTAAATATGATGATTAACACTATTTTTTGACATGCAGAACTCTATCCTTCTTACACCATGCTGAGTAAACTGTTTATCATTATTCTTTGTGCAGTCCCTGAGACTGTAACCAAAGGAACAGCAAATAACGAGCCATGGAGTACTCTGATTAAAAAAACCAAAACAACCCACAACAGAAAAAAGAGGGGGAAAAAACCTTACTGACCTCAAGTGAGAGGATCAAAGTAACAAAATTGCTCTGCAAGTCTGTGGTCTGGAGTCCATTATATTTAAAACTACAATGCAAGTTCTGTTACTCTCCGAACTCTAACCTCTGAAATAATTTAATTGGATTCTAACTCACAACAGTATTTCTACCATTGAAGCCCTCTTTACCTGAAGAAAAAAAGGTTTTGAAAGGTGAAATGTGTTGCAATATCCAATTGTTCTATAAACATTTCCTGATTGTTTGTGTACTATGCAGTAAGACTGATTTCTGTTACATCAAGTATTCCGAATATAAATATTGCAAAATGAAAGTTAACCAGAACTGTATGTTGTTCTAAAAATGTCAAAATATCAAAATGCAATGACCTCTGAGTATATATATATATAATAGACTTATTGAAGTGCATTGATTGGATCACTCTAAAAGTTATCTCTAATTTTCCATAAGTTGCTTAATATTTAAGAACTTAAATACAATTGGTAAAACTCTGGCAGAGCAATTTTAGGAAATGCTGTATAAGCTAAGCGGTCAGCCTTCACTCTTTTCAAAATGAAATATACCCAAATTTAAATTATTTTTCTCTTTTGCTATTACTAGCTAAACCTGTTGCACAATCATGCTCCTTTGCCTTACAGTCTCATTAGTCATAAGGGAAGAGATTAAAGGGCCACTACAATTTTTTTTACTTATTATTTTTAAGAGCTTCTGAATTTTAAGTTTCTGCTATAAAAACTGTGTCATTTTTGTTGCCTTTTTGTGATGAAAAAATTGGACACGCCTTGTTTTCATGGGTGCTACATTCATCATAACAGAGCCCAGAATTAATTCTTGTCTGCAAAAAAGTAAACATAACCATTACGGGATTATTTATTCATATTTATTAATGCATTTTCTCACACTAGCCTAAGGCAGAAGCAGAAAAGCAAAATGGCAAAGGAAATCTTGCCCTTGTATAAGCTGAAATATGGTGCTGAAATGGATAAGAGGGACCATCCAGTCCTTTCCTTGACACTGATAAAGTTAGTGATTTCTGATATATTTTTATCTGATGGTGCTTCAAAACATCCAGTGAAAGAAATTCCATGACTTCTCAAGTTAATTTGCTCAATTTTTTGGCAACACTTACTATTTAAAAGATTTTCCTTGTACCTAATCTATATCACAGAAATGAAGCTGACTACTTCCTAATCCTCTGGATATGGAACAAAATTCTGTGCTGTGCTTTTACTAGCAGCTTTTACATACGGGACATTGTTAATGTGTCTCCCTAAACCTTAGTTTTCAAGAGATTAAGTAAAACATTACATTTAATCTTTGCTCATATGTCATATTTTATATTTTTCCTCTTGCTCTGCTCTGGAATGCTAGAATTTTTGACACGTTAACTTTATTGTCATGACTGGATGAGTACTTTGGTTGGAGCTTCAGAAGTAGCAAGAAGACTGCAGTAATTTGTAGTATCTGACATACAACATATCTCAAAGTTTTACCCTATCACTTGATATTGTTGTCTCATTTTCATTTTGTTAGTAATTTAGTATTCACCAGGTCCCTTTGCAATACATTTTTCCACCAGTTTATTGCATTGACTTTCAATTTCTCCCTGGGGATACTACTGTTTGAATTAATTTTATATAATCTGTACGATAACATTTACTGGACCATATTTTGTGCTTTGCATACATGAGTCTCACAGAGGAGACTGCCAAAATCCTAATGAAAATGAATATATCTTACATGTGGTATTTCATTCTAATCCACTAATATATCTAACCTGACAAAGTGGGAAATTGAATTGGTTGAAGAACTTTTGTTCTTAACAAATATGCAGTCTGTTCTGATCACTTTGTTATCTCTTTGTGCTTATAAATGGGCCATTTAGTATCTTGTTCAAGTGTCTTTTGGGGTTACAAGTCAGTCTGTCAGCTCTGTAATTCCCTAAATTCTCCTTTTCCCCCTACTTTTCAAAATAGGCATTGTGTTCACCTTTCTTCAGTCCCCTGAGACTTCCTGTGTTCTTTCATGGGGGTATTTAAGACAACTGTTAACAGTGCAGAGACTGCCTCCATCCATTCCTTAGTACTCGAGTAAATTTCATCACACCTTGTAACAGGGATACCTATAGTTTACCTTACAGTTCCAAAAGCTATTCTTGCCTTGGCACTAACTTTTCCTGTTTGATTTTGTTAAAATTGTGGTCAGAACTTATTAATCCTTTACTGAAGACAAGGGTCAGAAAAGCATTAGGTGACACATTATTTTTTATTTGTTCTCCTCCCTTGTTGTTTAAATAATGGACATCATCTCCATTCAGATGTACCCGTATAATCTTTTTGTTCCTTTGTGTTTTTGAGTTTTGTCCCTCCATACCTGCATTGCTTTTTGTATTTCCATATTTGACACACACCATTTATCTACAACTTCTGCTCAGTTTTTCTTGTTGTTGAAGAGTTTTTGTGTTTTTACCATTTTCCACAGCATCAGAAGGTTGTGCTATTCTGCATTGAACACTGTTTCTCTTAGTCAGCGGCACATTTCACACCATTTGATACATTACATTATCTTACCAAGGAACCTATTTGTTCCCTGAGTTGGCTGAGGCTCATTCAATGAGATCTGCAGCTCTCATTCCATCCTTTGTGTTATGATAGGTTTCTGTATCAATCCCTGAATGCTCGAATCCAAATTTATATCTCTGTAATCTCAAGCAATTCTTCATTATTAGCTGGAAACAACTTTAAAATGCAGTTTTCTGAGTGATTTCATCCACCTTCCCAAGCAAAGAATACTATCAGTATTTATGCCTCCACCCTCCATAAGTATCTCAGCCACCACCTGTGGATCAAATGGTTTCTACTTGATAGACCATATGTGTATTTTTCCAGTTCCTTCTATATCCACACAAAATATTGGACAAGTCTTTCTCTCACTACTTCCTGAATTTTGCACACCGTTCTCAGCCTGGCCAGAAATAGGAATTATCTGTTGCTATGAGACTTGTAGATCATTCCTGTATATCTTACAGGTTTTAGAATCAGCCATACAACATCTTGACTATAAATAATAATAATAAAAAAAAAATATTAGTAGCTGACCCATTATTTTTAAGTTTCACTCATATCATAGCTTCCATAGGCATAGATGTATTTGTTTACAGGATATAATATCATACAGTGAGAAATATCTCCCTCGTCTGTGGAATATATTTTTTCAGCATATTTTTAAACCTGTCTCCATTAGGAATGTGAGATGGGACAAAACTGATCAGATGTCACCTGTCATAATAGTTTGAGTAAATTACAGTTTCCCTTTCACTACGATATACAAACAAACCAAACAAAAAAATCCCTAATTTGAACAGACTGTTATACTATCTTCAGTTTTCAGTAAATATTCAAGCTTGTTAGTGCAGAAGCTTTAGTGAGCGTGCTATGCTCCTCTATGTCAGTGACATTTATTCTAATCTAACATAATTTGATAGTTATATGAGCCTCAACACAGTGTCAGTCAATGCCTGTTCTGTATTCTCATGTAAATGCTCCTGTCAACAGAAGAAATCCTTGAAAAGAGAAGCAGAAGCAGGATGCTCTTGAATGGCTCATCCTGAAAAGGCAACAGGCACAGTTAAGAAAAGCTAGTACTTTTCCCTTTTGCTGTATCACCTAACTGCATTTCCAGCAATTAGCTTTACAATGGGGATATGAAAGAGGAGAAATTCTGTTTCTCTGAGCACTTAATCAACTCTTTATTTCAGGGAGGAATAGAAAATGAGCAGCAACTCTTTTCTGTGGAAGATGCTTCAGGTTGAATCAAAGGCCTGTGCTTTGCCAAGTATTTAGTTTTGATTTAAATTCCTTTAAAGACACTTTCCTAATCTAATGCTTTCACTCAGTCATACTGTCATCCACTTTACTATGGGAAGGCTGGAGAGGGTCCATACAGTTCGTTTCATGCTTGAAAACTGGTAAAAGTTTTTGTTGTGGAAAGGAGGACTGCAGAAAAGAACAGGCGTCCACAGAAGAGACAGCAACGAGGGAAACTTCCTTTCAGGGATGGTACCCAGTATGGTCCAGCAGTTAGAAATCCCCTCTGTTGCGGAGGCAGTGCTGCTGTGCCAACATCCTTCTGTGGTCTGATGAAGCACCAGCCGGGGAGGCTCGAAGCTTCTTTCAGATTATGTTTTCAAGACAAACACAAGAGTGCTGGCTGCATTTCAAAGGGTCTGATCAGCTCAGGCTTCAGTCAGCCTTCTCCCCCTGCTCTAGCTTTATCTCTCAAATCAAAGGATTTTGTTATCAGCAGAAAATGGTTCAGTCAGTGTTTTCAAACCATACCTAGTTCAGATCATAACTCATGCATTGTGTTGACTCAATTACCTTTCTTCAGTATATGCATTTTTCCATTATCAACAGATAATGCTATTTACTTCCTTTTACTTAAAACCATGTACAAATCTATGCATGGTATAGACTGTTACTGGAAAGATAACAAAGTCAGCTGCCAGCTTACAGTCAGGAATGGTACTTCACTAAAAAATATCTAATTTAAAGTCTGAATGTTATCCAAAAGTCACAACAATATCAAAACACAAATTCTTTATTTAAGCCTCAGATGGAATTGCTGAAGTAGTGCAGAATGTGTTTGCTAATAGATGTGCCTCTGATTGTAATAAGGCTAAGTTAGCTGCAGGTAATTAATAATTTTTATATAAATTTTAATGTTTTGGAGATGACATAGTGCAAATTGAGGTCATATTTTAATGTCAGAGATGGTATTTTATAATTTTACTGCTACAGTTTAGCTACAGTCCTTAGAATTACGGAAGCCCCAAATGTTGATTGGTGATATCACTTGAGAGGTGATGGTAATTTTTAAGCAGACATAAAACAGTGCTCAATGAGAACGTGAAAAAAAATGAAAAAACCCAACAACCCAGTACATTTACATTCTGAAACCTCAAGTGGCTACCATTCTGTTGGGTTTTTTTTGGGGGGGGGTTGTTTGTTGTTGTTTTTTTTTTTTTTTAATCAGTTCTGTGACTGAAAAAAATATTATATCCAAACACATTTTCACCTCCTAAAAATATGTCCAAAATCTCATGGTATACAGAATTCCATAATTTTTCTGATTTTCTTGCTCTGCTTTAGTGTGTATGCAATTGGAAAGTTCAGAGCTGAATAGTTTTAATTAAGAATTTCCTGGCTTGTTTCATTCTTCATTTAAAAAAAAAAAAAAAAAGTAATGTAAAAGGCATAAGCAATCCAGGAAACAGTGAGTGAAAGCTAGAAGTCTTTCCCCCTTACCTGAGTAGCTTAATTCCAGGTTACAGAAATGGACTCCACAGCATACTCTCCATTTTAGCTTCTTTTCTACACTTCATTCTGGCTAAGGTGACTGAAATGGAGAGTGCCCATTGGCTTCACCCATGGCTCGGGACACACACTCTGATGATGTTTTCTTTCCTTTTTTCTTTTCCTTTGCAATACAGAATTTGAATGACCGATATCAGGGCTCTGAATCTGTCCCTTATTATAATGCACGTGCGCTATAAAGGGTTGAGCAATCTAAAGAGATACTCTAATTCCAGGTCTGGGAAAGAGCTCTAACTTGTTCAAGTTGATTCAGGCAATAATCACAGTCTGAAATTGCCTTTTGAAAAAGTCACCACTGTACATATTGTGCTTTTCCTAATGTTGTTGATAGTGTTGTGGGGAAAAAAACATGTCTGGGGACTAAGGTGTCTGATACCTGATTGACTGACATTAGGACCACACTGATGAAATGTTGTTGGCTTTATTGGAGTCAGTTATGACGTGCACAGAAAGAAAAGGAGTTCATTACTACTCCCCACAGTCCCTCGTGCACCTCCCTTGCATATTGCTTTAGATTTAGACAAAAGTGAATTGAAATGTCCTTGCAAATTTACCACTGCTGTGTTTAGAGGCCTGGCAGCCAGCCAGCTTCTCAGTTGCCCATCAGATGCATACGCAGCACTATATTTTCCTAACGTTTGGTACCATATTAAGTTCTTATAAAACACCTCAACAAATTAAAAGTTGTCTACAATGATTACAGTTTCTGCACTATTAATGGTGGCTATAAAAAGCTTTTCTAGTGATACTAGTGCTGCCTTTCACTGGTAGGGTGATGACAAAATCGTATAGGATCACAGTTATATATATGTTTTATGCCAGTTTTTCTTTTGTAGTGCTGTTGGGCATTCTTCATACTTTTCATGCAAAATGTGAAGACAAATCTCTAGTGCCATTAATTTAGCAACTATTTTTAATATATATCAGAATATACATTTCTTCTTTTACTATTAGAACCAGATCAGGAAACACATTTCACATAATCCGTTTTCTTAGGTAAGTGCATTTTAGTTCCCCAGAAGCAAATTTTATCCTAAAATATCTCAAAATGTGGCTTGAGAATATAATATAAGTGAAACAGGCTCTGTTCTGGGGACCATCAAAAAAACTGCAAAATGTTTAAGACATTGTAGTTAGCATTGCATTCTTACACAGGAAAATTAATGAAAAAAATAATTAAAAAAATAAATCCACACGCAGTCAAAGTGACCTGTGCTGCAGTGGCTCAGCTTTGGACTTGAAAGAGACTCAGGTCTATCACTTGAATACAGATTTTCTCCAGTGCAACACAACTGGTATACTTGATGATGCAAAGTATTCAGACAGGCCTAATTGATGAGTCTTGCCCTCTGCGTTGACTTATACCTATGCCTCATTTTTTTATTTTTTTATTTTTTTTTTTTCCCCCTAGATAGCAGATATTAACATTCACTGGGCACAAAGCTCTTCAGGTAGATTAAATAAAATCTGATAACTCTAGTCATACAGCGGTTTCAAGTGACTTACCTTTTGGAAGACTAGCAGAGCTAGTTGTGTTTTGACTTGGGGACTTTCACTGTGTGGAGGGTATTCTTGATAGAAACCTGATTTCTATTAACCTCGAGTCATCTGTCAGTATGAGGAGAATTTTAAGCTGATGCATATTGCATCTTCTCGATAGCATATTTAAGAGATGTAGCTTGCAATTTTAAAACCTTCTAATGTACTTACTCAAAAATACAAATTAATTTTTATCAGCAGTTCTCCTCCTTTATATTTGTTCTGCAGAGACTTTCAGGTAGCTGACTATTACTTGCTTAGAGTAGACAAAATATATATACATACATATCCTTGAGTCGAAGGCCAGTTGAGGACATATGTGTACCTTAAGTACCTTTGGAAATGTTAGCCTCTGTAGTCTGAATTGGACCTCTGCCCTGCACAGATTTTCCTCCAAGAGAGATAAGAGTGTTTGTTTTGTAAACCACACATTCTGTTATGCCAAGTTGCAACCCAAACTGCACATATCAAACAAATCCTCAAATATGTTATTTGAATCACTTTATGATCCCTTCAGCATACTTGTTTTCTGCAAGATGTCTGTCTTTTTGCACAGCAAAATAATAGCCGATATTAGTGCTGCTATGATGCAAGTTAATGCTCATTGCCCGAGCAAAACCAAACGTGCAGAATTCAGCTAAGGCAGTTTTGAGATGTCATTTACTTGCTAAGGAGGAAAGGGAGGCAGACGGAAATGCTGGACCTATGTGACATCTTTGTTTTGAACATAGAGGTGGCAGAAGCCTCATTCAAGGTCAGGCTGGACAGGGCTCTGAGCAACCTGATGTAGTTGAAGATGCCCCTGCTCACTGCAGGGGGTGGGACTAGATGACCTTTAAAGGTCCCTCACAACCCCAACCATTCTATGATTCTATGACTGCTAGTTTGACTTTCTGGGCTTCAGTTTCAGGTGATGTTGTTGGGCATAATCTAAACACAAGGGATAGGATGAAGATTCAGATTTCACAAATTCTTCAGCAGAAATGCAGCAATGATGAAAGTATGATGCAATAGCAGAGCCTTTTCGAACCCACCAGTGCGCCACAAAGATTTTTGCCAGCAAAGTTCAGTCTCCACAAACGGACATTGGGGTTCCTAATATGGTCAAGAAGGTGCAGTTAAAACAGTAGTGCTAGCAACACTGACACCAGTGTCTTATAATTCATTTTTCAGCTGTTCAAATAGTGATGGTGTTAGGCCTGGTGCAAACCATAAAATCTAGAGATGTACCATTACCAGCCTCCTCTAGGGTT